>NW_027286763.1:105206368-105218868 GCF_022747635.1 Hetaerina americana
TTTTTGCACCAGTTTCGTTTATCCCCTCTTCTCACTCTCCTCTGAAACCAGGTTTCTTCGAAAAAAAGCCGTGTTCGTAAACGTGGGCACGAAACGTACGAAGTAGGCAAAGAGAAGTGACTCGCTTTCAAAGGACGCTCCTCCCCCAAAAACCTCCACATCCACGGGGTCTAATCTCTCCTCCCAATTAAAAGCCGACCGTTGTCTTGAGGGAAAGAAATGACCTGTTTGGTGGGAGAGAGAGAGAGCAAGTGAGAGGCAGGGATAGAGTTACCAGGCGTTTAATTTCATGCGACCCCAATTTGTGCTGGAACGGAATCTTGCCAAACAGATAACGCTCATTGCTACTCCCTTACACTATCGGATTTCCTTTGGCTCTTTATCGGTCTTAGTTTTCATCTAGAGCGCCGTGAATATAATTTAACAATGCCTCTGATTCTCAATTTGATACGAAAAATGACAAATTTACATTCGCAGATAAATCTTCTTTGAAAACTCGTTTTCAATATTTGATGCAAAAAGAAAATGAATCAAACTGTACATTAAGTATACACGATTAAAAATATGATTATTGAAAAAACTATCTTGTAACCTCTTGTGAATAGTAGTCTTTATCATATCATCTCCTTCAAATAATTATTATTTGGACAAAACTGTACAAAGATTCCATTAAAAGTTTTTGCCGCAGTATTTTCCAGAGTTTCATCACCGTTTTGCTTCATATGTTTTCCTTTTTCGATTACACTTATAATATTTGATGATTAAGCAAATTGTGATAATTGCATAATAAACTAAAAAAACCTTCACTCAAAATAAAATGGCTTTCAGATACTTCTTGACATATTCATATCAAGTTGAGATTTCCAATTTTACATGAAAAAATAAACTCTTTAAATACCCCAATCTTTGAGCATTAGAGAGCAAATATTAATCTAATACCTTTTAAAATTATTTTCTGCACTACGTACCTATTTTATTTTTATAAAATATGGCAATCCTGGCATGTCATATTAAAACCTAATTCACGGGGAATTGCATAAAATTTATCTAAAATGGAAATTTGTTATGGTAAAGTATTTTAAACAGCTGTTATAAAGGTGGGATGCCATGAGCAAAAAGAAGAAAGCAATAAAATATCTATACAGTGACTCCATGTAGCATGGCAAGAAATGACAGAAATTCTAATGCGAAGATATTTTGTGAAGGAAGATTAAAAAATTCATTGGCGAACGGATATCGTGTTATGTAATAATGAAAGGTTAAGCGAAAAAAATGACAATTAAGGTAAGGCAAACACGGAGCATATTAAAATTATTAAAATACAAATTGTCGACCGCCCACAGTAATTTAAAATTTTTAAGCTTTTCTCTTAGTGACGCTCTTTCTTATTGTAATACCATATTATATTATATAATGGCTCCACAAAGAATTAATTTAGGTAAAAAGAAATAGTGTGGACTGTCAATAACATCATATCATGTTTACACGGCCGTGAATGAAAGAGGCTGTTTATGTCATAGAAAATGATATTAAAAGCAACTGAAATTCGGTGTTATACAAGGATAATACAGATAGAGTTCGGCCAAGAGATCAGGGAAGAAGTTCTTCATGCATGAACGAAGCAAGAAGATAACCAAATCCATGAAAAAGATGATGGCATGCCATCAATTGAATCAGGGTTAATTTTGAGTTATCAGGGTTAAGAATCAAGGTTAATTTTCGGTATCTTTCCAATTTATAAAAATTAATGATTAATTGTTAGATATAGTATGTGTGCCTATTCCACACAGAAATACAGAAAAACACTGAGTAGTAATTTTTGTTTACAAAAGACGATAAATAATACTAATTTGTTGCTAATTAGTTTTATATATGTATATATATATACATATATATATATATATATATATATATATATATAAAGCCTCATTAGAGGACAATAAAGGTTTATTTAACAGGAGTACGGAGTACGTATTTAGGAAAGGACTACGACCAGCCTAACGTAGAAATTGATGACTGGCAGCTATTATTACTAAATATCTCTATTCAAACCTCTGAATATCTGCATCAAGATAATTATGCATAATAGGATTTATTTCTTGAATTTTGAACATTAATTTTTTTTTTCCATTCATTGTGGTGAACCGATCAAAATATAATGGCGAGATTCAACTGTGAATAAGAGAGCCACTTAGTTAATTCCAGCCTTTTAAAGTCCATTTTGGGCAATTAAAATTAACACAAATAAATGGTCTTAAGGAGACTCAGCAATCAATTATAAAACAAACACTTTTCAACTATCTAACTACAGTAAGTACACGTAGGTAGTTTAATTTCATGTCATAATTGGCACACACGAATATTGATGACGATTAAATCAAATAAATCCGAATAATTTATGACATCACCACAATGAAACTTGCAAGCATTCATATTAAGAATTAACTCACGGTATTCTTCATTAAACAATGGCATAATTATCTCTAATGCTGCAACCCTTCAATAAATCTTTAATTTTCAAATGAAGTTTTCCCGGATTGAGGCTAAAAGTCTTTCTCGTTTACCATAATTGCGTGACAATTACCTGCGACAACTACTTCATCACCTCCAATACATACACATATCCAAGGATATAATCCGATATTCCTCTTCCCTCGCCATCGTTACACTAACCCTGGTTACCCTCAGAAACTTCTCCACAATGGATGGAAGTTACGCGGAGCCAATTACCAACGTTAAATATAGTTAAAGTTTGAGCGATCCATACTGCTTGCAATTTCCAACTGTATCTCTCCCTCAAATTAGCAGAAGCACTGCGTTAACGAGGTACGTTTTCACAGAAGGCGGGAGTGCTCAATATTTTTTATTTCTCAAACGACACCTATGGGGTAGGGACGGCGCGGCGCGGAAAAGATATTTTTTTCTAAATAGTTCCAGGTCAATGAGATCGCGACGGCGGTTCCCTCTATTTAAGCCACCCTCTCTCCACCTTCTCCTCCCGCGACATTATCGAGCCACGAAAATACCCGAACATGAAAGTTTGTGGCCGAGGGAGACAAAGATCGTTTTGTGGATGCCGTAGCACTGTGGAAGTTTGAGGACTATCGGGACAAAAGGGCTGCGCGCGGCGGAACTGCTTCAACTCCGATGGTTATGACTGCCGCACATCACAATTAAAAACGCGAGCTCGTGTTAATTCCGGGCACAATCATCGCTGAAGCCCTCTTCTCTTGACTGCGTTAGCACTCATTTGCCTCCCCTCCCCGGGTCCTCCGCATACACACTCTCTCCTTTTGTGAACGAGAGCGCCTCCTCTCATTTGTATCCACATACGGCCACCCCTTTATTCCCCCCCCCTCCTCCAACTTCCTATCCGTTATTCCCTCTCTCTCTCTCTCTCCATCATCCTAATCTATCTCTCAGCCATCTCGCTCCGTACTCGCCATGTTTGGTTCAGTGCCACTCCTATGTGCAAGCGAATTTTAGCCGGATTATGCAATCTGAGTTAATTTAATAGGGAGCAAATTCAACTTACCTGTGAATTAAGTGGATTAGGGTTCGATACCAACTCATTTCATTCCGATACAGTTGCGTCTTACTATTGACATGAACATTAGCTGTTAAAGTGATACCTAATTTTTAATGTTTATATTTTGAAATAGATGTCGTAAATATATAGCTTTAAGCTTTTGTCAGCAGCAAGAGCTTTTTTTTGAAAGTACCATTAATGTTGGGCATCTTAATAGTTTTCTTCAGCTCAATATACTAATTTTGCAGAAAATACAAGAAAAATGTAAGTTAAGTTAACTATGTCCTATTACTTCAAGAAATCGAGATACAGGTTCTTCAATCGACATTTTGGAACCACATGCGCCATGTGGTTCAATTAGCAAATATAGGAAAGTAAAAATATTGATTTTGGGCGATGAAAAATTATCTTGTTCTTTCAATCTGCATTCTATCAGAACTTAAAGCTAGGCATTTCTTGAAAATATTTATGATTGAGAAGAGTCTACGATGCGTGAAATTTGGCTTGGGAATTTATAGATTAAAATCCAAGTAGATGAATTCCGTTGAAATTCCATTGAAAACAACGACTTTGCTGTCTTAAAATGAGAAAAAAATATTCCTCCAAGCTTATTTTTATTGCAAATAAATCTAAGCAAGATAATCAATATATTAGTGATGCCCTACCATAATTTTGTTTGTACCATACACTGACCTAGCTAAGTTACACTCTGAATTTATTTAAATAAGGATATTACAGAGTAAAAGCGTTGAACAGCAGCAGCAGTCTATGTTAATTTCAATGCAATGATAATACATACATGTTCAATGCAGAACGGATGCAAAATACTATTAATTTTGCTTAATCAACTTTTTCCGGTTAGAAGTGTCTGCTATCAGTCACAACTACATCTTTTTCAAAACATAAAAACTGAGTATCGTTTCCTTGATTAAATGGGGAACAAAATAACGATCATATGCTTAAAAAGTGAGTCTTTTTTTATGTGATTACTTTCATCAAAATTTTTAACATTTAACGCTCGTATGATTATTCGCTCTTTTAAGATAGCGGTATAATGTTTTAATGAGTAAAACACGACTTTTTGGATTGAATAAAATGGCTTTAGTTCACGTAGGATGGAAACATCGAAGGACAAACAGTGAACACCCAATGCCTCTAGAGGTAAAAAAAGGAAACATCCGCACATAAATCTAATATATATATATATATATATATATATATATATATATATATATATATATATATAATACTAGCCTATCTGTCGCAGGGCGAGAAAAAGATTTCGCCCAAAATGCTGTTCTCGTAACGCATTGATTTTAAACGGATGAGTATTTTGCGGAAAGAGAGAGAGAGAGAAAAAAAATATCTAGTCGAACAAAAGGTCCTTTTAGCCGATTTTAATCAGCTAAATGAATATTGCCGCTTCACCTGTTTTTCTGCTGTACAAGCGCATGCTTAAGCGGGCGAGATAATCTTGTTGATCGAACGCCGCGACTTCAAAGGGAACCATGCGGGAGTTCCACCACAATCGCTCCCACTGCAATTGCACTCCTCTCCCTCTCATCACCGACAGGGCCTCTCATTAATAGCAACAGTGATGTAATCGAAATTATGGAGAAACCATCCACCCAAGCCAATGTCTGATATATTGCCGTATTAAAACCTATGAGGAGATTTACCCTTCGCTAATGAGCATCCATTATGTCGATGTTTCGCAAAAAGCTCTCCAAGCGCCTTTGTCACGCCTCATTTCGAGCGTTATATTTTGAAAGTAATTAGCTAATGACGATTTTTAGAATGTTACTCACGCTCACTTATCCTCGTGTACCCATGCTTTATTTTCCTCACACAACGTCCTTCATCAAATTTAATGAATTTTAAGCGATTAAAATAAACTGAAAGGTGAATGAATATCATGTTTTTATCGACATAGAAAACCTTAATGAAGATTAACTTTGATAAACTTATATAATACAATTTTTTTCAACTAATGTTTTCACAGAAAAATTAATTTTCATGAAAGTATACCTAAAATATAAGTATGTTTGATTTAATCAGAATTTAAATAATAATGCGCATTGGAAAGGCATCGGAGAGAGCAAATATCGTTCTTAAACACAGAATTACGAATTCAGATTCTTTAAAAACAACTCATTCTTTCCCAAAAGTAGAGGAAATTATAAAAAATGGAGCCTGCCGACGGATGATTTTCGAATTTTCCTATGAAAAAAGAAACGATCCTAATATTTTAGTGGATTTAAATGCACATTCATTGCAGATAGCGTAAAAACGTGAACAAACGAATAATTTTTTTTCATAAAATTTTTAAAATGATGTCAAAAATGTAATCGTAATCCACTTTCGAGATCCCTCGGAACAAGTCTTGTGAGCTTTGGCCCGGGGAGACTACGTCGCCATGTAACTAACACACTCTGAATTACTCAGGTAATTCGTATCCAATGTCCCAGAAAGAAGTTCTTCCGTGCAATTCCAGCCATACAAATAAAATGATTATGCATCATATATTCTTTATTAGATCTCTATCTAAAAGTAGCGCTTTCACACATATTGAATGGTCCTCTTTTGTAACGTGGAGAGTCTACTACCAGGATGGACAAAATTCATATTTATAAATGCTCAGGCTTTTATAGTATTTCTAATTTTGCAATAATCAAATACCCATGATAATTAAATAATATAATAAATCAAAAGTGATAATTAAATTGACATAATTGATTATCTCTATGAAGTTTTTTAATGACATTTAAACTTTATGCAACAGTAGAAAGTGAAACTTTTTACTTTTTAAGTCCTTCAGAATTTAAATTTTGCAATAAAAAAAATCGTATTGATTGAAAGCAAAAAACATCCTGCACATATTTCTAAAGGTATGCTACACTTCCAAAGCAGCTTATTAAAAATAATTCATGTGAAATTACATTCGGGTACTAGGGGATTAAAATCTATGAAGTGTAATTAAATATGATTCCTACACTACCTATTACACTCTTCGTTCTCATCAAATGTGTGAGACCTTGGATGTAATCAAAGGCAAAGCTTAAAAATATTGATTTCTATCATATTATAAGGAAACGCTTTCCTTTAGGATTTCACCTGAATGAACTATGAAAACAGCGAGATGAAATTAATTTTTATTTGCGTGAAAACTCTTATATAATTAAAACAGCGAGTAACTATGTCTATTTGATATTAGAATGTTAACATATCATCTTTGAATCTTGATATACCACAAAAATGCAATTAAGTTACACCCCAAATGACACGTGTCTAATAAGATACAACGCCAGTGTAAAATCCTTTCTAAGCTCTTAGCTGTTAGGAACACAATAGCAAAGGTTTTAATCACACTTCTTAATCCTCGAAGGATGTACTTTTCAAATATTGACAGCCATCAGCTTTTCCCCTGAGCATACTATATATTAGTTTCACTCTAGCAGTATGAAGAAACATGATCACATGTATATATAATCACCAATTTTGAGAGCTCTAGGTGCGAATAATCAGTGGCGTGAACAAGAATCAATCTAAACAATACAATTTCATTGACAGGCAAGGGTCAATAGGGAGGAGGTAGGGAAGAGTTAGTCGCGAAAAAAAAGAACGAGTTCTCTTCCTTTTTTCAGCGCGCCTCAGAAGGGGTGGGTGCGTGCGGGAGGGAGAGCGGGGTTGAGATCGACGGAAGAGAGGTTTGGTTTCCATGGACCCATGAGCCCTCTGTGGAGCATGACTCCGCCGTGAAAGAGAATCTCCCTCTGCTTGCCCTGGGCCAATTTGGGCGGACTCGGAAATCATTCGGTTGCGGCGGCGTTCCTTTCCCTCCCCCCCTCCACCTTCCACCTCCGCGACTCAATATCACCTTCTGCCCCCCTCATTACTCTCCGCCCCCAACACCTGATTCATCCGTCACCAAACCACCCGGTCTCAAAGCAGTCCTCCCTCCGTATCATTCTCCCCCTCCGGCTCCGGTTTTCCGAAACATGACGTACCCCACCCCACTCCGTGCACCTCCGTCCCCACCCAAACCCTCTCCCCCCGCCACACTCACTCCCCATCTCTTCCACTCACATACGCTCCCCTCATCCCCTTTCCCAACCCCAATTCCACTTTGTATCCGTTACCCCCGTCAACAGACTGCCGACGGCCAATCAACTCACGTTTCACTTTGGTTGACAGCTCTTTTAGACTTCCGCGTCTCCCGGTTCCACTCCTCCCCCGCGCTCTCTCCACCTTCCTCTCCATCATTGTCTCTCTTCTCTGCCCTCTAGTAACCTCCGAAACCTCTGAAAACCTTAGCTAACGGCCACATGCACTCAGGATCGCATTCTGCAAAGATGTGGATGCATGAAACGAAGAAGGTGGGCTATGGCCGAGCTTCGAGCATGACAATGCGGACACATTTCAATTAGTCTCAATTCTGAAAACGTTGTCGTTCGTACATTTGAAGGTACATGCACAGTATTTGACTGGTTTAAGAAAATGACTCACTAATCTTCAACTGAAATATATTTTTTACCTATATAATTTTACTATTCAATCCCATTTAGTTGAACAGAAATAGATTTGAAACCAATGGCAACTAATGCGGTATAGACCTCATTTTCGCATATTTATAACGAGTAGACTTTCAAATACGTGTGGATTATTATATTTTCCACATGACATACTTCATTTTTCTTAAAATATATCAAAGAGGATTAATCAATTTTCCTTAATTTGAACTACTAACGGGAAATTATTGATTCAAGTAATAGTATTTTGCCTCTATAAGTATTTAGCAATGTTTGGTGAGACTAATGAATTCAGTACAAATATTATGAAAGAAAATCAATAAGGAAAACAAATATATTATTAAAAATTAAACAGTATTACAAAAACTGTCAGGTCACATTTTATTGATCACCAGCCCGTATATATTAAAATTAAAAGTCTGAAATTCCCGCAGAATGTTTCTTTTCTAATGGAATTCAAACAGATTCTAACATTTTTTGTCCGACTTATCCTCAATTTCTTGATAATATAGCTTTACCCTTTCTCCCTAAATTTCATCGGAGGTAGATACTGTTATATATAATAGGTACACCTTCATTCAATAGAAGTGTACCATGCATGTACGTTCGAGCGTAAATTATATGCATTTGAATTAATTCTCTTAAAGAGGAGTTGAGTGATCAAGAATTTTCCGAAAAGTAATCACTTGCTCTAATAGAAGTGTTATCAAAAAGGTATATAAACACAAGGTGATTGTAAATAACTCTCATACTAGTATGAGGAAGGAAGAGTAAAGAGGTGTTTATCAATGGAGAGAAACCAGTTTCTGGGTTTTTTTCGATGACTTAGCAATTGTGGGATATATAAAACGTGCTCTGAAGAAGATGATAATTTGAACTTAAAAAGGTTATCAGGGGAAATCTGAATACTGAAAAAATTTTTAAATTATAATCAGCGGCAAAAAGTATACAAAAACGCCAAAATTAAGATGGGGAATCAAAACCTGGACGAAGTGCAAATTCTCCTCATGTAATGGCCTAAACGGTAGAGAACTATCAGCTACTGGTTAAACGATATCGAATTCAAATACAGATGTCAACTACGAAAATCTAAACGATATGATTGTTTGGATAAGCGATTCTTTTAAGTCGTCAGCGGCACAGGCTAATAAATTAATACATTCCAAGGGCTTCACATAAAATGACCCCGACTCTCGCCTATCAAAAAGAGACTTTGGGTTGACTGTCGTAGTGACTGATTCCCCTTCCCGGAATTAATGTTACGAAATTTTTTTTCGTAGCTACAACCTGTTCTTCCACTCCGGAAAATGTAGGTACTTATTATCTATAACCCAGTTGGCGAAGCTTGATCATAAAAAGAGTTCAAAAGTGAGAACAAAGCTAGGAACATATTTCTTCATTTCAGAATACGAAAACGTTATTCAAATATCAAGGAGATTTAGGACAAATCTAGTTTTGTTGTATTGTTGAAAATAAAGAGGGCAATGGTTACACGAAATCTGGAGATTAACTAGGCGAATCAACCTTAACTTCAGCGTTTCAAGGGATGCTTATGCGCCAGCAAATGCATTTAAAACTGTTACACTGTGTCCTTACTATGCTATTTCGTTAACTCCCTGATTTTATTTTCTCTCGACCTTGCTCGCACCATCTCGCTGCTGCGAGGAACTCAAGCAGCGCTCCATTTTTCTGAACAATTCCATCATATACATTTTAACTTGTAATTCTCCCATAGAAAAACTGAAACCAGTCTGAGATACAAAAAAAATAAAACTCCTTGAGATCAGTGGTAGGGCTCCAGCAAGTCACGCCCGTCACATAATACATTTTCCCCTATGGACGCAAAGGCAAACTCTAACAAAAAAATATTGGGGCTAAGACCAGAAAGAGCCAGCGGCACGCATTCTTCCCTCCGCCCCCCATCCACGTTCGTCCTCCTCCACCCGGACCCCCTCTGCTCTGCCGCCGGACCACGAGCCGTGAAGAGAGGGCCCTTTTGAGTCACGCCCACCCGAGCCCGACCCCGTGCTCGAACAGCCTTTAGAGAAGCGAGTCCGCACACTTTAGGGCAGCAAACAAATGACGGTCAGGTGAAGCTTCACGTTGGAGAATGAGCGGAGGGTGTGGTTGGACGGGAGGGTGAGGGTTTGCGGGGGATCGGGCCGGAGGCACCAGCAGTTGAGTCGTTCGGCTGCTCCGAGATCGCAGAAGATGGACGGAGGCTTTGGACGAAGCGTGGCGGGGGAAGGGAGGGCAGCGGGAGCCCCTGGAGGGGGGAGAAGAGGGGGGAGAGGGGACAGCGCGTCTGAGCAACAAGCAGTGGACCGAGACTCCCCTCTCTCTCCACACACCCGCTCGGCAACCCCATTTCCCCCTTTTCTTTCCTCCCCTTCCTTTCAAGTTCCCGTTCAAGGGCGTTTTCCTCCCCACATCATATCGTCACCCCCTTCCCCATCCTCCTAGTGCAGCAAAGGGCGGAAACTATCCCCATCCCCAGGAACGGTTTCCCCTTCGTTCCTTCCCTCCTGTGCAAAATCTATGGAAATCCCAGTCCCAATTGGAGCAAAGTCCTTCCATTATGAAGGCGAAAGGGGGGGTGGGGAGAAAGGCATGCACCCCCTCTTGCGTCTCTCACACTGTCCCCGTTACCCATTTGCTCCCTTCGTTACCATTCATCTTCCTCCGATCATTCGGGCCCTCCCCCACACCCCTCCGGTCCCCCCTTCCTGATTCCTCCTTAGTTTACGTAGTTAGTGCCACTTGAAAGACACCCATCCACGGATTCCTTAAATTGGGGCCTAATGCATCCGGCATGCAGTATCGCAGCCAGCATTTTTGTTGTCATTCGGTGTCGGTGAGGTTCAAGTGCGGTGTATTGTGCTCCGAGGATGAGTTTAGAGAATGTGTGTAAAATACGAGAAAGAGTGGTGCATTTCAGGTGAATCAGTGACGTGTATCTCTTTTTTCCCTTAGTCCCAAAAACTGTATTTAACTGTTTAACTATCCCCTGTGACTAAATATGAAGTATTAATTTGCTGGAGTATGGAAACAGACGTTTTAATTAAGGCATTTTCTATCTTTCTATAAAGATCGAGTGTAAAACCGTCTCGTATTTCATTTTCCATAGCATATATACCAGATTCATATGTTAATTTTTTTATTATTATTATTAACAACTCTCCAGTTTAGGTTGAAGTTGTTCACTTTGTAGTACAATGCCGTCGACGAATCCTGCAATTGAGAATTCTCTCTGGAAATATCATGTCATGAGGCAACCATGTAATCATGCCAAGGGAATACAAAAAATAGAAAAAAATTCCTTCAGATTTAGTATTAAACGTCTCATGTCATAGAGAAAACATAGGTGACTCTATTTTTGCATGATTGGCATAAGAATCCATGTAATGGAGAAGCAGCAATGGTTCCCAAGCTTCACCTCCAAAGGAAGAACTCTTAAGAATGCAGTTGTACCACGATGACGGTTCTATCGTCTTGACAAGCTGGGTCGGTTGAACGAAGGGAAAACTTAACAAGGGGATAAAAAAAGTCAGCTCTTCCAACCATATATGCGTCGGCATTTCACTTCCACCCACGACCTGTCTCCCCTAGGCGTTCAAATTTGGTCACGTCAAGAAAAAAATACTTCTCTCATAGATAAGTAATTTTCTTTTACGGTTCATCTCCTTCGTCACAAAAAGGTAAAAGATGACAACTACCGACCGCATTCCATTCCTCGACAATTGAAAAAAATGAATCAGAAAACCAAGTGTGATGTGTGTGTGTGTTATTCGAGGGGGAAGGGAGAACATGCATAAATAAAAATCATACCCTCCTATGCAAACGGAAGACCCTTCCAAAATATTTGTCAATACACAGAAACGCGGGGAAGTTGACCGACACCGTTTCTACCCAAACTTCCCCCTCTACCAATCCGCTTTCTTCCTCCACCCCACCCCCGTCATTCACACCCCATTCACCCTTCACCTCTTGCCCTTCCCGGTCTCCTCTCTTGGCTTCGCCCACCCCGGACCTCAAGAGTACTCTCCCGGCACAATCGGATCCTATCCTCCCTTCCGTCATCACTTCACACGCGCATTCAAGATCGCCTCCTCTCCCCTTTTCAGAACCCTTGCACTCTACGCCCCGAAGCCAGAAACCTGCTCTTCTTTTCCCCTCGACTCATATCATCAACGCCAAGCCGACCTGCAAACACGAACGGGCCTTTCCCTCCCGCGGCCCGCCATCCACCACATCCTCTGTACACATATCATGCACATTCCCTAAGTCACACACTTCACCTCACTATGTCGCTCCAAATTCCGTCAAACCCTGGAGTCGCCGGCAAGAAGGCATTCAATCGAACCACTCCGTGCACATTTCCAAAATGGAATTTGGAGTAAAATGGGTTACTCCGAGCCTTGGCTTTCACGGCTGATGACATA
>NW_027286763.1:105823868-106106368 GCF_022747635.1 Hetaerina americana
AGAACAAAATTTCTAAATTAAACTGGGCAAATATCATAAATATGTATACAAATTAAATGCTTTCTTGAGCAAAAATTGAGAATATTTCCTGGGATAAAATTATTATATCATAAATATTTTGTCACTTACCGACATGGCCAGTACAATGCAATGTTGATAGCATATCCATGCAATTCACATGCCAGTGACTTACCTGAAAATGGAAAAATGATGATTTAGATGACATTTATACGCATTACTTATCATATAATACACAATAAAATTGGCGTATTTATTGCATAAAAATATCAGATATATTTCTGTTCCACCTTTTGAGTCCTTTCGACCTCCATATACTTTGCAAGTGTAATTTCATAAAAAATGTCTTAGAAATACTGGAACGCTCAATTTTTTTACATGCTTATGTCCCTAAAATGCATTTTGTTAGCGCCAAGTTGAACTTGTCGGCGGAGAAACTTTTTTCATGTTATATTTCGTATCTATCAGTATTTTTTGAGTTGAAAACACGGGGAAAGTGAAGACTGCGCGAAAAAGCTAAAGGCATAAGAGGCTTTATCGAAAGGGTGCAGGTGATCTGTAAGGGATGAGATAAATGTTATTTTTTCACTATTTTGATCTCAATAGGAAGCTGCATTGCTAGGATGTGATTTCTTCCAGAGATTATATTTTGGAATGATCAAGTACGCCAAAGAGAAACTTTAAAATGAACGTATGATATTGCATTGATTAGAGTGGCGAAAGAGAAAGACGAATCAGGAAGAGTAACACACAACATAGTTAAAAATACGTACTATCTTAATCCCAAACATAAATTCAAAGCGTATTTATTTCCTCAATGTGCTAAACACCTAGAGCTAACTCAATCGTATTTCGGTATTAGGGATCATTGATATGAAGACAAAGATTTAGCCAGCGAAATCATGGATGAAAAGGACCCTGAAGTCGTTCAGAGGATGATTCATTAATATTGGTACACGAAAGGTTAGCCATTTTCGTACATATGGAATACTGTCTCATTGAATACTCGCTAGTTTGCATACTTATAGCAAATAAAATATAAGTAGTGTAGTTCATATAGTTTTGCTTTACATTTAATTACTTTAGCGGTTTGAAAAAAATGTGTCAACTTTAGCTCAAAACCTATTGGAAACTCGTACGGGAAATGCGGAATGGTAATTCCTTTAATAAAATAAACTTGAGTCACGAATCTTGGCAGTGGATTGCATGGCCTTCGTATATTTATATTCTGAGTGACTCTCAAGAAAATTAATTGCACCTACTGCGATATGACTTGTTTTGTCTACCAGCAAAAATATTCTTCGTTGCTTCCAGCGTGCTAAGTTTTGGGACATGTTAATGCAAACGACAACACTTCTTGCTGAGGTTTTTTGTAATTAGCAACAATTCGTCGGGAAATTCAACAGGAAAGGAAAAAAAAGCTCCTCCTTGAAATTGGTAAACACATCGCATCGCGACGCCGTGAGCCGCATATTATAAGGGAGGGACAAAAACTGGAGGGTGCGGAGTTCAAAGAAGGATGGAGGACCATTACAGCTGCAATTCTTACCGAAAAACGGGAGTCCACGTCGTCTTATGGGAAAACAATAAACCCTAAAGGAGATTTCGTGATACGTCGAGGATAGTGCTAAAGCGAGGTACATTCTGAAGCGCGTAAGGCATTGAAGGAGGGATCATCTATACCTACGCCATTTACCGCAAGCTGCTTAAGAAGCATGAGGCAGAGGGTGTTAGGTCACCAGCTTTCAGTAACTAAATGGAAAAGTGTTTGAGATCAGTAGTTAATTGGCTAAGCTAATTGGTCATAGTATTTTTGTTGCTGAGCTTTGTTTTTCTTGTGAATGTGAATCGTCGAGGAAAGAAAGACTCCGTGAATATAGTTGCCAAACAGTCTAATCTGTAGATACATTGAAGAGTTTTCATGATTTCTTTGGAGTCATAAGTTAAATCAAGAGTGCCCGGCACCTTTCTAATAGCCTTAGTCTCATCTTCCCGCTTCGAGCTTGGACGGACTCCCTTCCGAGTACCTCTATTAGCTGCAATACGCTTGCTTGCGTGTAGTAACATTCCTTCTCCGGCCTAGTGACCCTTTTTTCAATCTTTCCTATCTCTCTAACGAGCATCTATGACGCCGGATTCCAAATACTTGTCGCGTATTCCATGTGCAGCCTAATCAGTGAAAAGCAAGATCTCCCCATTTATTTCTCATGACATTTTCCTAAAACTGGTGGAATTAGTCCAAGTTTCTTCCCGGCGGCTACACAAATCTTCCTAACATGTTCCCTCTATGATAATTTCTTCGACGGTGACGTCCAGGTACCTTATTTATTCCAAATATTGTTCTTAAAACTTTGCAATTTTGTACGAAGAGTTGAGTTCCCCATTTATTTTTCCTCTAAATTGCATTACTTTATCTTATTCAATGATTTAATTCCAAGATATATTCCTTGCAACAACTCAAAATAGTCTAGAGAGAGAAATAAACCACGGGACATGGCACAGAGGTGCGTAGATAAAAAAGAAGGTTTAGATAGTTTTCTATGATTTATAGAGAGTAAATGAATTATATTTACTGCGCTTTTGAGATGGTTTGACCCAACAATGAAGAGCTGGAATAAAAGGAAACGGAACGATAAACAATACTCGCTGCTATACAGTAACAGATGATACTGTTGGATATCTTCGTGCCATTCTGTGTATTTTTAATAAGGGTCAATCTTATTGCTCGGTGACATTTCTGTTCAAAATGAACAAAGGCCCAAGGTGAACTCCGTTTCATAGAGTATCTTTGTCTGTTTTTCATACCGATATAATGACAGAAAACAACTTTTCCCATCAAATTAAGAGGAATTTATAGCAGATTTTTTAAAAAGTAAAGTTCGTTTTCTTATACCTAAATGTTGGTGGGGTGTAACAAAGTTGTTTGCATGCAATGTCATTTATTGATTGTTTCCAAGAGCACTGAAGTTATTGTTTAGATTCAGCAGTTGTTTGTCCGTCGGTGAATATCCGTGAAAATCGTTGCCCCGCCAGTTGACAAGTGCGTGCGTGCGTCTTTTTTTGTTTCCTACTTTTGGCCTAACCAAGTGCAACCATTCAGTCAAATTCTGTCATCGCTTTCTTTGCGTAAGTTGAAAAACAATTGACGCTGTTTTTCGATAATTGTTCCATCCATGTTTCCATGTTCAACAATAACTAATCCATGTTTTTGTTTGCTTGTTTTCGGTCACTTTTCTCATTTTTTTTTTTGGTTTTCACATGATGCATTAAAGCTGTGGCACAAAATCTTCAATTATCTTCTTCGGCTGAAAACTTGCTAGTGTGATTTTTCCTTATTTACAATTCACATTTCTACAGATATTAACTGTTTTTTGTAATCCTAACTCGCATTAAAAATATTCTAACTTTGTTGCACAAAGCCAAATACTCAGTCGTAGAGAAACTATTTCTCGTACAATACAATATGAATCCCTAAATCACTGTAACGAGAAGAAGGTGTTTCCCTTCAGGTTGTCAGTGACGTATTTTCCTTGACATTACATTCATCGTGTAGGTACTTACTAATTGTTAATGGGAAATAGTAACTTTGGTAATTCATTGCTGATTTTTCACTTTTATGTATAGTTTACATTATTTAATAAGAGTCTTTCAACACGACGTAATGTTTTTGATCTCATCAATTATTTCTTTTTCTCAAAAATTAGATTCACACGCATTGTTCGCCCTACATTTAGAATGTGGGTAGAGAACACGGATCTCTTTGGGGACAGTTAATTAAGAAATTACGTGAAGTTCTAAGGAAATCCACTTAATAGGTGGAAATTTATTACGGGGAGAAGGAGCGATGGGGTGACTGGAGATACTAAGATGAGAGCCTCTCTACTCACAAAGAAAGCAAATGACGCTAAAGGTTTTAAAAAAGTTTTCTAATTTACTCGAAGCCGGAGAAGTTTTAAGGACGCCACGATAAATCGACCGATTGGAACCCCAAAATCAAATAAGAAAAGTAGACTCCTACTCTGAATTGAATTGTACTTAATCTCTCTCGAAATCCTCGATCAAAACAAATCCGAGTTTAACTATTGCAACGGTTTTGACCGAAAAATCGAGTTTTCAATGGTTATCTTTCGTGATCTTTGCAGAGATTTACTTAGTTGTAGATGTAGTTGACGCTGTAATTAGTATAAAAATGAACCTGAATAGTCTTGTTCATTACATTTGCATAAGTGTAATTTAAGATTCACAACGAGGTATCAAAGAAATAACATTAAATATTAGCTAAACAGAAGAATATGGGAGAAGAGAAAAACGCACACGGACAATGAATGAAGAGAGTAAGTTAAGAAGTACAGCTATACGTTAGCAGTTTCATGACAAATCCTTTCTCTTCCACTTATGTACATCTTCCATGATTACCCAAACATACTTTAATGTATATTCTCAGAATACTTAGGAATATAAAAAAAAAGTTTCAGCTACAAATTTGATGATTCTCTTTATAACTGGATATAATTAGGGAAAAGTATTAAAAAAAGAGTATTCTTGCTAAATAATTTAAACGGCCACGATTAAACGGGTTCAGATGAAACGGGATGCTGAGGATGAAAAGAGAATAAAGATTAGTCAAGGAAATAAAATTCGGCTGACGTGCGCCAGAAAGAAATGGCGAAATAAAGAGAGGATTAATCTCCCGATAAAATATTAAAAAGAATGTTTCCAACTTTTGATCCTACTTAGGGAGGAGGAAAATTTTGAAACGAAAAGGAGATCTTCAGTGTGCAGAGGGACTGCAAACTTTTGGGATGGGCAAAGGAAATAAAAGGAAAAGAGTTTCAAAGTTAAGAAAAAATATTTGGAATCTGTAGTGTAGATATAGACAGAAAATCGAGTAAAGGGAAGATACAAGAGAAAGAGGGGAACTTATTGGGCACATTTTCACGTACATTAGGCAGACCCCATAAATGAAGGAAAAAAGAGAATTCGTGACAGATGGAGGCCTTGGATGGATTTCAAAAAGCAGGAGATGGAAGTTGTAGGAGCCAGGAACAACGAAGTTATGAAAAGATTGGCATATAAGACAATAGCTTAGAGAGAGAGGTGTCACAAACCAATTCCTGGAATGATAATATATGATGAAGACGATGAAAGATAGAATATCAGAGGCTAGGAGCTTTTAAGACGAAACTCCACAGGACTACTACTTTTAAAAAGCAACAAAAATTTATTACACACCCATGACCTTCCAGATGAAACGAATTATTTGAAAATTTTACCATTTTGAGATACATAATTTTATGTACAAATACAGCGATGGGTGCTGTCTTATAAACTCAGTCAACTGATGTAATTTCCACCATGAATGCTAATTCAATTAATCCCCCTATACCTAAATCAATCATGAGAAGAGAAGTTTCGATTTCAATAAAAAATTCAAGAGTACTCAGGGCATACACGACGCAATTCAATCTAAAATAAATAATGATCATATAATCGTTTTTGCTCGTATAATTTTTTGTGGAAAATTTTAATTTTTGCTAATTTTACGTGTAGTTCACAAGGTTCAGTGTTTCATATCAGTTGCAAATATTACAAGTTGAAACGATTCCATTTCACCTACGCCTGCTTCAGATAATGAAAAACCCTTTTCACGTAGGTGTTTTCAAAGTTTTTGGAACAGGAGAGTGTTATAGAGGGCTAGTTCTGGATCATATAGAGGACGTGGAACACACTTCACACTGATTTTCCCGAGATATTCATCAATCACATTCGTGAATGCCGTGCGTTATCGTGATGCAGCATATAGCCTGTTGCTTTAACATGTGGCCTTTTGCAAATTACAAACCACGGTAGAAAATTTCTAGCAGCTGCTATAAAACGTTGGTAGAGACCCTGCTCCAAAACTCTGGTACATCATGTTAGAAGCGAAGAAATGAGACCCTGGACCGCAAATAGTTTGTTTGAGTACACAAATTCGATCAATAGCTAACGAAGTGCGGACCTATATTGTTTTTAGTGATTTTCGGAAAATTCTTATTTACCTTTCCCGGGGATAAAATTTAAAATATTTAACGATCAACATTTAATTCCCTAATATCGCCGTAAAACCTTAAATCGTACCATTTTAAGTTATTACAATTACGTTTTATGTAGTTACCAAAAGATATGCTGACGATGCTTAATAGTACACATTATTTAATCATGCACGTATCGCAGAATTTTTTATTATTCTCTGATAATAGTCAAACTCTGCTCCATGAAATACCAGCTTTAAATAAACTTAATGTTCTTAGTATTGACAGCCACGTCCAAATGTCCGCAAACAATTTTGTTCCACCAATTTCTACTTCAATGAACATGTTAGCTTGTAGCGAACGTGAAAATAAATCGGTAGTAGCAGTAGTATTTAGGGGAGGTGACCGGCAGCTGAGGTAATTTTAGCCATTAGGGATGGACAGGAAATGATGAAGGGTTGAGAAAAACCCAGCGTCGGCATTAGCCAGCTCTTAACGAAAGGCGCCAAGAGGTCCGCCGGTTAAAGTCCCACTCAACGGATGGCGTACTCACTCAAAGTGCCCTCCAGAAAGCATCTCAAGCAGGGATCGAGATACCGCTGAAAAAGACCTGCCACCTACGGATTCAAACCCGGGCCCTCTGGGTGGAAAGCCAGTAACATCCCGATATCCCAAATAAATCGGGACAGCTTAACTACCGTGATGCCATCTAAACGTTGGTATACCTGCATCTTTTTGACAGTAAACACTCGAGATGAATAAGCAAAAATAAATTACTGAAATTTCCTTAACAACTTAAATCTCTAGATTTGAGTAAATAATGAAGCTATTAAAACCACTTTTGAAATTTTTCGCAAATATATACCTCTTGAAAAATTCTAAGGTAGAGTTCCTGACTTAGATATTCTCCCAATCTTCCGTAATAAGTTTACAATAAAATTAACCACCAAAACTGTAAATTTCGATACTTTTCCGTGCTCATTAGATTGGAGAGTGCTGTGGTCGCTGGCTCGGTTGAAATTTCCGACGATACCGTTACAACGAAAGCTGGCTTGATGGGATATTTTGCACTCGAGCTAAAGTGATACTACTGCGATATAAAATGAACAAAGTTGACTCGTCAAAACATAAATGTATGCAGATGATTCAGAGATAGGAATATGAATTTAAAGAGGAAAATATGGTTTTTTTTACTACACATAGCAATAAAATGTGATGAATGGCTGCAGCGCTGCTTTCCCCTGCGAATATCATTCGGAATAAAATTTAAAAAATGTATTCAGATTTATAACAATAATAATATTGAGTAGCAAGTCAACTCATTTGCGCGCTGTAAATTAATATTTTTACAAAAATACACGGCTTAGTGGATATTTACATCGTACTAGGGCTTAACTCTAGGAAACTAAAGTCATATTTTCCATTATATATATATATATATATATATATATATATATATATATATATATATATCTGGAATGGCAGCATGAGGACGATTAACTAAACGGATCATCGCATAGTTTTAAATCCTTTTAATGGCATAACTTTTCCCCATGTAAACTTTGGGTTGGTATTACTACAGCCGCCACTACGTAGGGGCGTCTGTTCATAGGATGTAGGGATAAGAATCCTCCGAAAGAACGCTAAGTCCACTGAAGAATGGGCCCTGTATGACTCAGATTAGTCGATAGAATCGCCTAGTAAGCTTCGATCATTAACACAAGAGCCAATGAAGACGGGCGAGTTTTTCACAACGAAGTTACGCATTGATATACGAGACATATTAAACAAACTAAATTGATCGGTGACATTTCTTCACCGTGCAACAACCATCTCATGAGCCCTGCCCTTTCAGCACGCCTCAATTGCGCATTTTGGGAAACAGATTCAATCGGCAGAACACAAAAATATTCCTCCCACGCCTCCCGAATTTCATCATGGGGAGATGGGACTGAAGAGAGAAATTCGAAGTGGTAAGAGTGGAAGAAGGAAGGGAAGACGGATGGAAGGGAACGCCACATGAACGGAGGAAAGGAAGGGAGGGAGAGAGAGGGGAGACTGGAGGGTGGTCGAGGAGAAGGTCGAATGAAGAGGTGAGTAAATATCGAAAGGGATGAAAAATAGCGGAAGGAAGGGGGTAGGGAGGTTCGGAACGGTCCGGAAGAGAGCAGGGCTGGGTGCGGGTGCTTGGAGCGGTTCCTCTTTCGAGGGTGGCTGGGGAGTGGGTTGGACGGAAGACGGGAGGTAGGAGATAGAGAGAGAGGGAAAGAGGGCACCGGAGAGGAGGAAGGGTGAGGGCGTGCGGCAAAGGGGGAGAAAAGGCTGAAGCGAGGGGATTGCCGGGGGGAGGCGAAGTGTGTACAAGGCGGGAGAGGAAGGAAGGGACAAGCACTTTAGACCGCCGCAGTTTCCTAAGATTTGCAATTCAAAACCCCGAGAGTTGCGGGTGAATCTCGGCAGGTGGCGTGCGTGCATGTTCGCGCCGCGGTGGGGAGGAGTCGGTAGGGTGTAAGGTCTTCGCTTCATCTCTCCTCCCTCCCATCCCTCCGACCCTCGCAGCTCCCCACTCCACTCTGACATGTGGGAGGGAAATCGGTTATTCCGCCTCCAAAGCACCGCCTCCTCCCCACCACTCCCTTGCTTCACCCAATCGATCCATTCATATGTGGCTGCGATAAAAATCAAAATGTCCCTCTCTTCCTGCGGGCGTGGATGAGGCCATGTGGTGAACTCACGAATTAATTTGCATTCGTTCATCGCGGGCAGAGCGCAAGTGACCAATCCAAGTAATTACGAGTGCATATCGCACCTACGGAGGGAAACGCTTGTTTTTTTCGCACTCATTCATTCGTCAGTTCTTTCCGACACCAAGAACAGTTCTTAACTCACTTAAAGATGAAGAGAAGAGAATGTTTTCGCTCGAACGAAAAGGGAGGAATTACATAATACTACAATGGTATGACCAATGCTTCTATGGATCAGAAAGAAAAATTGCAGTGCGTACTGAAAAGAGAGACGCATGCCAGCTTTGAACCCCTCAGAGGTTTTAGCCGACTGCACAATAAAAAGGAATAAAACCTCAAGCAATTATATTTTCCAATAATGTCTTAAAAGCTGCCCACAGAAATTTAATTGTCGAGCAGTCTGATGTAAACTATTTAAATCATTGACATATTTTTAGCATTATTTCGTTTGGTAAACATTGCTTTCTAAAAAAACAGCACGGTGCACATTACTGATTGTGAATATGTACCAAATTAATATGATAACCTTGCAATTTCTGGTACAAACATTCTCAAACATTTTATGTTTGAGAATGCTCAAACGCAACTCTTGATTAAAACTTTGAATTTGAATCTTTCAGAATAGAAAAGACTATCAGGCAACTAAATAAAAATAATTCGAGGAAATGGAAAAAATGCTTCCGAATCCTTACACTAAATTTCATCAATGCACGCCATGAAAGGGTAATTTCACTATTTATTGTCAGAATTCAATCATAAAGTGCCCAAAAGTTTTAAAGACATGAAGTATTTTATCTTTGCTCGGCTGTATTCTTTAGTCCCATCTAGTTTGCCACTATTTCTCTATAGATCGTCGTTTCGAAACCTATTGGTGCTATCTTACTCAGGACATTGAGTGACGATGACAGAATTATATTTTGGAACTTTAGTAGCAAAACACCTGATTTAGTAGAAAATACAAGAAGGCTTTTTATATAATGAAAACATGACATGGTAAAACGCGAAACAAAAATTAATAATGCTATCAAGCGAAATTTCTCTCTATAATTAAAGGAGATACTCTTTTGTTAGATAACGTTATAATAAACACAATAGTGAAAGTTAAATTTAAATCAGTCGCATATGCACTCCTAAAACGTTTTAGCAAACTGTAGTGCTTCCAAGAATAAGATATATGGTGATGAGCTAAATTGAAATCACCCAATACATTTTATATGGCATTATATTGAAAGTTATTTTCTACCCTAGATCACAATAGAGAGGTTAAATATCCTACTGAATATAGTGCTTCATTGATAGATATTTTCCATTCAACAATGTTCAGCGTTAAAAGTTAAGAAATCTTGTTGTGAATTATAAGCATTTGAATACACATTTCATTTCATTTCTTTTTGGGCACGAACCATTTACGAAATTTCTTGACTACAAGCAGCCGATCCCTGCACATCCAATCATCTGGAAATAAGTGTTCATGACTTTAAAAGAATCGGGAAGCGAAAAGAAGCAAGCCACAGACTAAAAGTTTCCTACTACCAAGAAAAATAATCTGGAATTCCACCCGTCAATCTGCCTCCGATAATGTGCGAACAGATCCGACGAATTTTTTATGGGAGATTGGTGGCGAATCCATTCGTGACAAAAACGGGATCCTTCTGTCTCCCAACGACGTAAAAATTGCGCCACGCCATTTTTTAAACACCTTTTCCGACGACTCTTCCACGTCGATGATCACGGCACTACCGTTTCGGTTGGCAGAGCCGAGAAGCTCCCCCCTCCCCCACCCGCCCACCCACCTCTCCGCCCTCCTCCCGCCGTCCCTCCCGCATTCGTCTCGATCGCGAAAACGCATTCGCCGGCTCATCAATCCCATTACGCCCGTCCTGCCCGAACCCTCCCCTCCGAGGGCGTCCTTTAACCGATGCGTCTAGACAAATCTTGGAGATATGATAAGCGCATCTGAATTTCGTCTTCCTCTGGCAAGACATTCAATTTCCATGACTTTAACGAGCATTTTCGGCTTGGAAAAAAAATGTTTCAAAAGTGTTGAATGAATTTCGGGTGTACAGTTTGTTTGAAGAGTGCATTCCAAATTCATGCAAAAAACCACCGCTAATGAATATGTCTAAAACACTACAACAAAAACTACCGCTACATGTCTGAAAACGGTCATTCTTACACAGTCACCTAAATACAATCGCAATAAACAAGTAAATTTTACCTTCCGAAATAAACAAATAAATTCACCACTTGAGTTCCACGGTTTCTTATACATTCCTTCCCCATACAAAGTAATTCCCCAAAATTCGCTATGAAATAAGTCGAATTCTTATTGAAGTTCAATAAAAACAGTTTTCTCTTGAATCGTGTTAAATCAATAACGTCATTAAAGTAATGAATATCTATTTAAAGGAGGTTAATAATTATTAGCTTTAACGACACTTTGTTAACTTAGATTGGTGTGATAGTGAAGATAGGCAATTTTAATATTGATCAAAAACTACACGAATACTGAATACTGGATGCAAGACGTGATATCAAAAGGAATAAAAATTAAATTACTGATAGTAGTGGATGTTTGTGGTTCGGCTGTGTTATGCTGTCCATTGAGGAACAAAAATGAATACTCAAAGTGTTGTGAGATTTTTATCAGTTTGTGCTGATTCTATTCATATCAATATCCTCGTAAAAATGGTCTACGAACATCCCGTGTAGTATGATCAATATCCAATCTTCCCAATAAATCTGACCTTTAGCTTTGTTGAGCTCTGATCAATATCTTTAAATCACTAGGAAAAAATATTATATTAATCTCTTTTCCTGATATAATCTGCCGTGTAATCATCCGTCTTCACATCTCCACACCAAAAGTTGACGCACTACCGTCAAAGCGATATATCGGAAAAGTTATTATGGGAGGAAATCCCCTCGATCCCGACGACATCGCAGGTCATAAATAAAAATATTATCCTAAAAGATTCCTGTACATTGGATAACACTTTTCAATTAGTTTCGTTAACTTCATATTGGTTAAAAGGTTAGGAAATTCGCAAAACTAAATGAGGATACTCGATATTACATCGTACATGATTAAACAGGGCATTTATTAACAGAGTGAATGGATTTCAAAACCCATCAAGCAATACTAAATATTCATAACTATTTAGAACACATGTCAAACAAGTATTCCTTTGGCTTCATCGGCTAGCTAAGTGAACAAAATATGTTTTGAAAGTGATAATTCTGACTTTTTTAGCCAACTAACTGAATCTGAAATTATTACTCCCCAAATAAAAGCTCACAATATTAGTGTGTGATTACCTATTTAGTAATGTTGATATACTTTACCATCAAACCTTGCTCGAATTTTTTTTCTCCGTGAAAATTGTAAACCGTAAATGTATCACAGATATTTCATTTATCATTCTGAGAAAAAATGGGAATTAAACTAGACATAGAAATGAGATATTTAGATAGTCTACTAGACACCCGTGGGGGCTGTGGCAGGGGGTGAATACATACCAGACTAATTTTGACCCGAATAAGACTCGGACAATAAGAAGCGGTCGGAAAATGTTATTTTGATCCCTCATCGTTCGTGGGAAAAATCTCATTTTAAAGTGATCCTTTCTGCTCTTGATCTCTCTAATTTTATTCACATGATTTTTCCTACTGTAGGACGATGGAGTTAAGAATACGTACATTTCCAATATCACTGCTAAAGAGACGTCCTTTCAATTTATGCCGGAGATTTAATCTGTAATTTAACCTTCGCCCCGTGAATGATATCCAGTCCAGCTCCTCTAATATTTTAGACATGCTTCTAAGTTTATCAATACAACGTTTTAAAAATCGGGCTTCTCTACGCTGCACGCGATCTGATTCTGTAAGTAATCCAACTTCGTGAGGATCCCATACAATAGCAGCATATTCTAAATTAGGATTAACCAACGGCAGATAACATTTCTCTTTGACCTTTTCGTAACATTTACCAAGTACTCTTCTCATAAATCATAATTTTTATTTTGCTTCTTCACATTATCCCCGTGTTTCACCCAGGAGAGGCCGTGGGAGAGGGAAGCGCCCAGGAATTTGATCGAGTCTACACATTCCATTTCGGTGTTTCCAATGCAGTAGGCGTTCGGCAGGGAATTGAGAATCTTTTTTCAAAAATTCATCAATTTGTCCTTTTTGAGTTTGATGCTAATTACCAAGTGTCGCGTAGTTTTTTTAATTTAAGAAGAATATTAGCCAAACAGACTTAAATGATAACATTAATTTTTTTTAAATTAGGAATATTCTGAGACATCGATTTAAATAATTAATATGAGTATAAACCCATAAAAGACCATAATTTTTTGCTTTGTTAACTTGTTTTTATTCTGCTGTAGTAATTATTCATGTGGGAGTCACATTTCTATCTATAGCCTTATCAACCCCACCCTGAATTCGTCTCTGTTATAGATACACCTACTGCCTTCTACTCGTACATGGCATAGCAAACATTGGAAACGGTTGTGTCTAAAGAGAGATGGACGCAATGACTCGATTTAGTTACTGACTTTAATTCAATTTGAGAATTTGAAAGTGAGGGCATAATGCAACCTCGTGCTCTCCAAATGTGTTAAAAAGGATACTGTGACAGATAAAGTACAACTTTCATGCATACCGAGTCAAGGGTTTGATTACTATTCGTAAAATCGATCGCCAAATAAGCAGTGGAAAATATCATTACAATAGAACAAATATATTATCACTTGAACTACTCATGATGGCCGGATAAGCCTTCGCGGGGGCTTGAGAAATATCATGAAGATGTAATATGCTCACTCTAATTAATATAAGCATTATTAGCAATCAGTGGCATAAAACGGTCGGCAAAGACGCTTAGAAGAAAATTCAAAAATGTTTGCCGAGATTTCCAGTCAATTAAATTTTATAATTACAACGTATAAGTAATTTTTGCACGTCTATGATGCCTTTTAGAAATCAAAAACTCACTCAAAGGTTTCTCATTTAATCATTGGTGCATTTACGTTGAGGTAATATTGAGCTCAGATACAAAATTTCATTTCTATCATTTTTTCTGTTTATGTGACACCTTCCGTCAAGCCAGAGCTGACTGGTTTAGCGGGGCCTGAAGGACTATACAGTTACTATTCAATTTTTACCTCTGAATTTATACTAATGTTGTACATTATGATGATCGTCTGCCAAATATCTTTTTTATTTTAACGATCCACTCTGCATGAATAAATAAAGTGGTCTCTCGATTGAGCCATCGTAAAAATCGACAATGATTTACATAAATTGCTAACCTTAAGACGTCTTTCCCACGAAACATGACCCTGAACACCTTTTAGCAAAACGCCGATAGAGAATAACTTCTAAAATACTTTCAAAGAATGAAAGCACGGTTATTGAAATAGTAAAAAAGGTAGATGACTTTTAATTTGATAATTCCTCTTCTTCAAATTAATTTCATAAACTATAGATCTCATTTAACTACTTAAAATACGTAGCTTGACGCGGACGAATTTTAAGTGGACAACGTAGACACAGGCTATGCATTTGAACGCAGTGCCGCTTGGATTCAAAGCGGTCATGTGCACGAGACACGAGATTCGAGAGGAATGCTTTCTTTTTTCCACCGAACGTCGTTCCGTCAACCGAACCCGGAAAGCGGAATCAAGACGCTCGTCGACATGGCCCTTTGATTGAGGGATCCTCGCGGACAAAGCGCTTGCGGCCACGCGAAATTACCGGACGATTATTATTTCGAAGTCAAGAGTGCCCCCGTAATCCCGGTATGGCAACGCACTTAAACCCAGAACGCTTGGGATTTCCAGATGATGACGAGAGGGTCGCGATTGAAGAGGTCGAGGAGTAAAGGGGTTCAGTTAGGAGAGGGATTAAATCCCGCTGCCAAGGTGGGACGGGAAATGGGTGCGCCATCAGGGACAGGAAAGCCATGCGGTGGCGGAGAAAGAGATAGATATATAAGGGGCGTGTTTGCTGAGGACGGATATGGGAGTAGGACGTGAGTGGGTGGGCATTGCAGGTGGCCGAGAAGAGGACGAAAAGGGCTGGGATCGAGAAGTTTTTGGGTGGGTATGAAGGATGGGACGGTTAAAGGAAGCGGGATAGGACCTACTACGATCCCTCGATGGCACGGTAACGGTCAACATAAAAACAAATCCAGTGGAAAAAATCAGACACTAATTTATATATCCCTTTAAAATATAATAATGATCCATTGACTGTCAGATTTTAGGCTTTTTCACCCGAACACATCCCACGGCTTCGATCATTTAACTATTTTAAAACTTTTTTTTCTAGAACAAATTTAAAACTTTAAAATTTTATTTTCTAGAACAGTGAGAAAGATTAACATTTCGCACTCAAACCAATCCTTTCTATCTAAAATTTTGAGCCCCTCTCATTTTATTTTTGTTTCCATGCAACACAGCTTAGAAATGACATGTAGGAAAATGTACTGCAGTTTAAGGAAGAGGAAGTACTGAAACGTAATCAGCATTTTGTGTTATTATGTTTCCTCGATAATAAATTTAAAATGACAGTGGTTTTTACTGACAAAATTTCATTTGTATTTAAGATAAAAATGAAGCATACTGAAAATTGAAAAATCTATTTTATTCTATAGAACAATATAAACCCTAGCTTCTATCACAATCGTTATTCATTGGCATTCCACCGGCGATAAATGTCTATTTTGAGAGTTTGTGGGGAAATGAGTCTGCCTTAGAAAAGAGATTTAATCCAAGTGAAAACTATATAAGACAGTGATTATTTCTTTCATACGTAAGTAATAATAAATAAACGATGAGTCCAATTACAATACGCGGTTTGCATTAAATGTTTCGGTAAAAGTTTCAGATAAACAGATTTATTTCAGAACTGGCTATAATGCCTCAAAATTCATCAAAGTACATCTCTCGAGCATCGACACACTCTTACCAGCGGTTTATCCACGACTCAAAGGCAGGCTCCTGGGTAAGTGAATTCCGGAGGGTCATTAAGGGGGCACGTGCAAGCTTCTTTGATGGCACTTAGGGTCACATGCCGATGTCCTTTGATGGATGGTTTTACTTTTGGGAATAGGACATAGTCTGTTAGTAACAATTCGGTACTGTAAAGGAGTTGGGGAATCGTCGCGAAGACGTTGCAGAAGGTCTTCGCCAGGAGACACTAGACTCTACTCATGGACGTTCCTCACGACCTTCGGGACAAGTTTACCGCAGATCTTTTTCATTACCAAATTTTCAGTGAAAATACTATACACTGTCATCATATCAATTCCAAAACGATCTGCGATCATAGGCACAATTAACCGACGGTCTGAATTCAGCAATTAACACACACTCACATATCAGGAAAAAATTGTTCACGGTAAATTTTATATAAACATTGTTGATTAAAATTGGCCGATGCGTTTAAGAAACTGTGGAAAATATAGACATTAATTTCAATAGGTCAAATACCAAACCGTTGGGATACGGGGTGCCGTTTAGTGGTCCAGCTTATCGTATAGCTAAATCATATTGACCCGTGCTCCAATGATCAAGGGAGCCAAAATAATGTTACCTGTCCTTTTCGTGAAATAACTCGTAAAGATGGAGTAAAGCATTAAAGGGGAGAGGTGAAACCAGAAATAAGACGGGTTCGGGGAAGGAAATTCAAAGAAAGAGACGAGTTGAGGAGAAGGGTGGGGTGAATCAAAATTGATGTGATGGGAAGGAGGAAACAAGCGTCCCAACCAATCTCGGCCTTCCACCGAGGGAAGTCATAAAGACAGGCGACGACTCAAACACAAGGGAGAGGACGAGGGGGTGGTGGTGGTGACTTGGGGAGGGGGAGTATTTGCACTCGCGGAAGACAAGGCTTTGTGGAAGGTGGAGTGAGGATTTTTCGTAAGGGGCTATTTTTCTCAAGGGTACCCAAAAAAATCGCATGCTCCATGATTAAAGCACCCCATCAAAGCGACTTCGGGCGTTTCCAAAGCCCTTCCATTTGCATTGAAGAAGAAATGATCTCTATCCTTCAAAATTGAAGAGCCAAGTTGCTCTTGGGCTTTTCATATGCAAAAATATTTATTCAACCATGACGACAGGATTGGATGGAAGCGTTTTACTTACACTTCAGGGGCTTCAGGAGGATCTGAAGTCGCAGGAGACAAAGATGGAACTGGCGGTGGGATGAAAAGTAGTGCTAGCGAACCTTGTGATTCATTGGAGTAGTGAAAATTTAACACTACGAAGGTCTCATCAAGACAAAATGGAATTTTAGAAAACAAGCTTACGTTCAGTAAGTGAACGACTTTAGAAGGGTCACAGATAAGTACCGACAGTCAATTTCACCAGATTCGTGAGATGTATAGGGACGACATGAGTAATATTGCGCACTTGAATCACTCATCCTATTGTATAATTTTAAAAAGGTACACGCATCACAGGAAGTCGCAATACATATCCTCTACTTAGTTACTATTCATTTAAGAACCACCGCCATTATCAAAACATTGATTTACAGGTACGATGCAACTGATTTAAATGGATGGAGATTATTCCGATTTTATGCTGTCTTTCGTATGCTAAGTTACGTTTCAGATAGATGAGAAATGTAAACAAACTTTCCTTTTTTAATGCCAATTAATGAACAACATCAATCTAAAGGTTGTAAATATTTACTACTAACATTGTCAAGTCGTTAGGTTTGTCGAGCGTAAATTAAAGTTAGCTATATCTTTCTACCCTGCGGGTGTGAGATCCTGGGATACAATTACTCCTTGACTGGCGCGCTGGCCATCAAGGTCGCCTGATTTTACCCGAAGGCTGTGGAGATCCAATGATTGAACAGTTGGACAAATACTATGAAGTTCCTCCTGGAGATTTCATAAAATTTATTGAAAGGCCATGGCATGGAATGGATTTAAAGCTAAATTAATGCTTGGCTGATCAATACAAATAGTTGTATTAGGAAACTTATCAAGTATTATTGAATCGACAAGTTTAATTCATGAGGAAGAAGAAGAGAGTAAGAAAACTTTATTATAACTTTCCAGGAAGCATAATTACCAAGAACAAATTTCCTTGAAAGCTGAAAGCATATTATTAAATAAATAAATTTACATGAGCATGGTGCTGGGTACTGATTCATGCCATTTTACAGACATCATGCCATTTTTCAGCCAATGCAAGCCCACAGTCGCCAGACCGGTTAAGTACTCGGACCTAGCATTGATAATTGAGATATATAAGCATGTTTCCATAGACACATTTTATAAAAAGATCGCCAGATCCAATTCGAATGCAAATTACCCCCTAACGTCCTGTCGAACAAAATGGCCAAGAAAATATTGCACATGACCTCTTGGCTCGTTGCACCAGCTATCTTCATTCAACCTGTTATTTAAAACTCATTATTATTGTCACCCATTGTCAACATTACTGCCTTTATGCGCTTCATAATATTTTTTCTGTCAATATTCGCCATCACGGGTTCTCATGTGATTAATTTAGGAATACATATAACTTAAAGAAGATAAAATTACGTCCGTAGTTCCCCACGGAAGTGTTATCGGACCTCTTTTATCTCTACTTAATGCTCATGACATTGACTCCGTAGTCACTGGTAAGATACCTTTATTTGCCGACGATGTAGTGGTTTACCATGATATTCATAATCCTGAAGACACAGCAGCCTTATCAGATGACCTGAATGCCACGAAATAGCTGGTTCGACACGAGGCAATTAGGTTTAAACTTAAAAGGGTACGTGGTGATGAATTTTTTGGAAAAAATAAATTCCCTCCCGATCGCCTACTGCATTGGAAACACCGAAATGGAATGTGTAGAGTCGAATAAATACTGAGGCATTTACATCACTCACGACCTCTCTTGCGTGAAACACATACGGGAAATATGTGGAAAAGCTAGCAAAAATTAGGATTCATCAGAAGAGTACTGGGTAAATACGATGAAAAGGTCAAAGAGAAATGTTATCTATCGTTGGTTAGCCCTCATTTAGAATATGCTGCTATTGTATGGGATCCTCACGAAGTTGGATACTTACAGAATTAGATCGCGTGCAGCGTAGAGAAGCCTGATTTGTAAGAACGCCGATATGAAAGACTTAATAGCATATCTAGACTGTTTGAGGAACTAGGCTGGCTCACGAAGCAAAGGTTAAATTACAGATTACAGATTGCAGATTGTATGTAACATATGTATCACTCGGTGAAAATATATCCTTTTGGCTGAGAAGGAAAATGTCATAACATCTTTAGTCTTGTGAGATTACAAAGATATCCCATTGCACACTCAATACAATAATTCCACTCTGGTAGACTTTAAGCACAATGCATGGTTTTTTTAAGATATAACGAATTAGGTAATAAAAGAAACAGCGGGAGATGCCGCAACAGTGAATGATTTTTAGTATTTGAGATTACTTCATTTAAGTAATTTCATGTTAATCACCTAGCGTCACAACTAAACACATATATACTTTGATTTAAATTCTATATATGCTCTTGGTATTGATACTCAAAATGGTTTGTCCATCATTTTGCCCTACTTAAACTCATACTATTTAACTCAAGAGGACTGGTTACGACCCGATGAAAAACTTTAACATTGCAAAGGATAGACTTAAGGGTTGCAGTCAACTGATCATCGAGATAGGATGCATACAATAATGCAAACCTTTATTTTAAAATTTAACAAAAAATGATGTTATCTATTGGCGTATAGACTTTCACGTTTTATCCCGTATTCCAATGAGTGTGAACTACTTTTATGTCATACTTTTTTTAAAGCAAAATCCTCACCCAATGCGTCTAAATTGAAGACAGTTAACTCCTCGCCTGGTTTTTTTTGGTCGATTATCAACGGGGTTGGATATGTTATGATAGAAAATATCACAACGGAGACTATCATCACGAAGCACGTACCGTGATCATAAATTGATCATGGCCCGTAATTCGTGACGGCTCACTTCTCCATGATCTTTCCGATTTTAGCCCATTGTGTTTTCTTCAATTTATACATATCGTTCAAGTTTTATTTCTTCTTACAATTTTGTACCAATAGCTCACATTTTGAATTGTGCAATCCTGTTTAAAATACAAACGGCACTGCCTTTTTAGAGTCACTCTCCTTTCGTGTGAAAACGAGTTATGGGAAAGGGTGAACCTCTCGCTCTGAAATTATAAAATTCACTTGCCTAAGGTAAAGTCCGAATGAGCCCTGCTCTCACCTGTCAAAAATAACTTTCGGGTGTTACCTGCGATGATAGCAAAGTTCATCTGAAATTATGCTCTGATGATACAATCAATGCGGCATTGACAAACTTTACTACCATTTTCTCTCATGAATACAGCTTCTAACCGTTATTTCTACAAAAGACTTCATTTTTGTCAACACGCACATTGATATTCATCAATACTTAACGTGTTCTATTAAATAAAACGGTCAATGTGATCAATTAAATCAAAGAACAGCGAATAATAATCAGTATGGAGTCCCGAGACCGTATTTTTCTGTTATCAGTCCTGCTGAAAGTTTTCAGCACTTAGATCAACGCTTTTTCTCTTATAGAATCCCACCAGTCTATGTGACACATTTTGTGGAGCAAAAATGTATTACTAATTGGATGTAATGAAGTTTTGATGAACAATTAGGAAATGTGAAATAATAAAAAATACCAGGTCGAATTTTCCTAAGGCCGACAAATTAGTGCACCTCCACGGGTTACTTCATTTTAATGTGAGTTATTACTTCATAATTAGGTACAGAACCATCAAATATAGCAGGGGACTTCAAAGAAGGAGGAAAAGGAAAAGGAGGAAATGAGAGATCTTCCTCTGTAATTAAATAGCAGCGATTCAGTCAATTATTTAATAAATGATAAATTTTAGACAGGCAATGAGTAACGCCTTATTAAGAGCAATCAAGAATTAGACGCAGTAGCATAAAGTCTCTGAAGCGTGAATGAATGAGGAAGTCAATTTGTTTTCTCGAGCGTGGAAATATAGCGTACACTCAACGTGAACTATTGACGAAGAATTTCTGATTTGATCTTCCTGGATGCAAATGGATAGCACTGCACTGTGAGAACAAGGTTAACACTTAAGGCCTTAACTACACAAGATTCTATTTAATGTGGGGGGAAATATATGCAAGTAGTTTAAATCAACGGTGATAGAAGAAGCTAAGGAAATAAACTATGGAGGAGCGCTGAGATTAGCAGGCAACGAGATAGCATGGAGGGATGAATAAAAACAATTCTCGTATGAGAACCAGTTTTACACAAAATGAAATTGCAAATTGAAATTGTGAATGCAGTTTCAGTCACTTATATAACATTACGTACATTCGTATATAAAACTGATATACTTGAAATCAAAATATTAGATTATCGTCATTGAGTCGTTCAATCCTAAGATTGATTGACTGCAGCCCTCAATCCTCACCTATCTGATGCCCATTGACTTACTTCCTGGTATTTTTTGCGTTGTACTTTTTTCTTTATTTGTCCTTTGCATTTATCCCTTAGCTTTCCTCTTGGGACTTTTCCCTCTATTTTTCCTGCTATTATATTCTTCACGAATCCATTATGCCTCAGAGTGTGGCCAATTCATCTGGTTCTTCTTGTCTCTATGGCGTTCCATTAGGTCCCTTCTTCGTCTGTTCCTCTGTGTACTTCTTCATTTCTTATTTTATCCATCCATTTGATCTTAACCATCCTCCTCCAGCACCAGGTTTCGAAGACTTCTAGTCTTTTCTGGTCTACTTTCCGATGGTCCATGCTTCTAATTCATAGAGTGCCACGCTCCGTACGAATGCTTTCACGTATTGTTTCCTCGTCTGTAGTTCTATTTTTTTAAACACAGCAGTTGTCTTATAATTGTAAATGCTCTCTTAGCTTGAGCTATCCTTCGCTTGATGTCTATAGTACCTCTTCCGTCCCATGTGATAGTACTTGCGTGATAGGTAACGGAATCCACTTGCTCTTATTTTTCTCCTTTCAGTGTGATCACTGCATTCCGCTTCTCTCTTTCACATACTAGCATTTTATTCTTCGTCTTGTATATGTTCAGGTTGTATCCTTGTAGAAATTTATCGAATAAGTTTAGTGACCTTTGAAGATTTTCCTGGTTTTCTGCTCACTGGAAATCAAAGTACTAGACATTTTTTTTTTAATTTTTCTAAAACTGAAAAGTTCTAATATCTCGCGGTGTCAAGTCTTCCCATTCTGCTTTGGATTCCCGTAGGGTTTTTTCGTCTAATCCGAGAAAAATTCACAAGCATCTTTGGTTCGTCCATGACAGGCACTACCTTTGCGGGGGATTTTGAATATAAATAATACCGGAAGCACAGCAAGTTCAACTTTGGCTCATGCCCTCTCCTTCAATTGGAGCTGTCCAACAAGCACATCCCTTCTGCCCACTCGTTTACAATGCACGTTGCCCTGTGGCAGCATAAAATGCACGAGAGAAAGGAGAGAGGGAGGCGTGGGAGAAGGGCACGAACGTGGCGACCTTAATAATAAGGAGCGTCGAGACTACATTCCACCGGAAGGCAAGAAGAGGATCTGGAGAGGTTAGCAGCGAGATGTAAACCAGAAAAATCTTGCGGAAGGGTAGGGTGTAGACAATGGACGACGGTAGGAGAAATTGGAGACGGATACGGAGAAGAGAAGGAGACAGAATGGAAAAGGGAAAGGTAATTAGGATAATGGGAAAATATTGAGATAAAAATTGAGCTCCAAAATCCTTGCCATTGGTCAAAGACTTCCAACAAGGAATCCGGAAGGGTAAAACGCATATGAATATCTGCTGAGCTGCACTAGAAAATAAATAAGGGTAATATGTTTCCATCCAAAAATTAAGGATATGTACATATTCCTGCCATTAGTTATGAGTAATTGTGACTATGCATATGAATATGGTTAAAACTAAGGAATATTTAATATTTCATTTAAAGTGCAAATAAATGGCACCCGACTCGTTTAAACATTTCATTGAGAGAGACGAAGTCGTCAAAAGCGCAAGAAAAAAAACTATAGACTGTACAAAGATTTTGAGTGCTATGTTTAAAATCTTATGATTAAACATAAATGATCCGAGTATAAATAGTTCGATGGTATAAATGTAATCCTATTTGAGTCTTTGCTGGCGATTTTGTCAGGAGAAAGTCGATTTTCAATGCAGTTTATTCCTTGTCGAGTGGTGTCTGCATCACTGTCATAGACGAACTGAACTAGTTTCAACTCGTAACGAATTCTGTTGCAGTGGTGGAGTTACATCAATAAAACTTGGGTTTGACGGAAATTTTACATGGACTGGTAAGGTAACATTATTATGTTGTGAAATAGAGAAATGCTTTTTTAACATAAGGGAATTTTTTTTTTAAACTAAACAAATTTCATATCTAAGCAGAGCTTTGATCATTATAACAAATATGAAGATTATTAATAAAAGATATTTTAACACCGCATTTCAATTATACGTGGTCATATTTCAGGTTTTTATAAATGCTCAAATTGCTATCGTATTACGAAATACGATGTGTATTTTCGTGCTGCTATGATCCAGCAGCAAACTGAAGTGGAAGCTAAGCCAGACGGATCGCTCATTTTAATTATAGCCTCCAATAGGGCTCTTTCACGAAGTAACCATACCCACTGATTTTTACTGGAATAAGATTGTTAAGTGCTGAATACAGCAATGAAACTTAAAATTATTCAATTTCCCCGAGCATTTTGCAAGATTAAGCCCAAAGTTAAATCCCACAGGTTAATGGCTTCACGTTCAGATGGCACGAGGAGAGTGGGCAGTCGGAAAGGAGAGAGAGAGAGAAAGACAGAGGATAACATGGGTAAAAATTCCCGTTTGGTGGAGGCGCGGCTTCCCATCATCCACTGTTCCCACTCTGACCGCATTTCCCTTTCACGCTTCAGACTCCTGGGAGGGTTGAGCGCGGGAGGGAGGGTGCGAGTAAGCTGAAGGGAGAGGGAGAGAGAAAGAGAGAAGAGAAAAACAAGAGGATGAAGGAGGGAAGGAAGGGATAGAGGGAGGAAAGGTGAGAGGGGGGAAGGAAGAGGAGAAAGGAGGAACACGAGCATGCAAGGGTAGATGATGTCATGTGCGATGAAATTAAATGACGTACTCAAAAAAAAAAAGCTTGGGGAGGGAGGAGAGTTGGGTAGCACGGACATGAGCTCTAACAGTTGAAAATGGGAATGAAACGATGGGATCCGAATGCCCAGGGATATCCTTTTTTTCCTCGAAATTCACCCGTTTTCCACATTTTGATCGAATTAACTTGTCCGATTCTAATTCAGATTTTTCATCCGAAATTTTATTCAAAATCGAATTCCATGTATTAACAAATTATTTAATGTCCGTTTTAGATTGATCCTTTCATTCAGTTCACATTTAAAATAAAAATTAATGATTCAAAGCTATATGAGATCAATCATGCGTTTTATTACATTTTGACGAAAAGGATGGTTTTGTTACGATTACGTAAAAAGAATTAACACTGTGGGTTATTTAACCATGATGATACGTACCTCACTCATTTCTCTTACGATAGATTAAGGTCATAATACAGTAAATATTACAGATGCTTACTAGGCATATTAAGTAAAGAGTTACAGAAAATAAAATTAAGGGACGATTTTACGGGAAGGTCCGAAAGCTCAACGCCTACACAAAATTGTTGTCGGCGAGTCGTAATCAACATATTGAAACTGTGTATCACTTAATATGTACGCTCACAAAAGATTACATCATATACTTTACTTTTCAATACCATTCTTCAAAAGTTCTTTAAATAAAAATTAAATATTTAGAAAAAGAATTAGAAATTTTAGAGTTAATACTGTCAAAATTAGCAATTAAAATTTCATTACTTAGATATGGACCAACTGATATTTCTATCACAGTTTTAGAGTGAAAACCAAATGTAACATGCAATGAGAAACACTAAATTTTCTTTAAATTACTTGGTAGCCTAATATACCATATTTGTAGCAACATAATTTTTTAGTCCTATCAAATAGTGGGTTGATAGAAAAGAGTATGAATTACCGATGAAATACCCAATATGAGGGAGTGTTACATTCATTAAATTTTAATTGCAACTGATTGACCACTTCTCATTGAATCGTAGTTTACTCTATCCATGATATCTAATTATACGTAAATGAAAAGAAATGGACTTTGCACCCAGCTAAAACGAATATATATGCTAAAGGTAACGCAAAAACGGTTAACAGATTCACCGTAACAAGTAGGGAAATGCAGGAGAATCCACATCCTTCAGTCATCTACTTAATGAGAAAGAATACACCCGCCTGCAGGGCAAACGAAACCCAAGTAATTAAGAACAAATTCGAACCATTATTGAACTCAGGTAACATCCTGCAAATACCCTAAAACTACAGATGATCCGTTTATTTCTCAAAATTTGCAACGTTTTCCTACGATCATTCCGAGCTCCTTCAACTGGAACGAAAAAGAATTCCTGTGCTTAAACTCCCAGGGGACGAATGCGAAAAAGGAGCTTCTTCACAATCAAGAATAAATCGTTAGGTAATGATCCCGGAATATCCTCTCTACAATCATCATCATTCCTACTCCTTAAACATGGGCAACGGAGAAGAGAAACTGCGTTAGGATTACGAAATGGGCGCTTTGGAGGTTTTTCGATGCACGACATGACGAGAAGATGGTAAAAGAGAACCAGAAAAACTTCCTATGAAATTGGGATGAGGAGATGGAAAAAATACACCTCACGGCCACAGGATACCCCGTGTGATCGCGGCGTCGGTGGAGTTTGTGGGGAAAGAAAGACGCCCGAGCTTGTGTTCGTGCTCTGTCAAGGGCGAGAATCGGGTGAGGGGAGATTCGGGAGGAAGGGACGGGAAGTGGTAAAGTGGGAGAGGGTGGAAAAGGCGGTAGCACGCGCGTAATACGGACTTTGGTTATGGGAGTGCTTTCGGCGGTTGCTAACTGCTCGATCGTGTTAGAAACCACCACGGTGGATGCACGACGCTCATTCGGCGAGATTGGAAGAGGATAGTTCTGCGGTTTTCGGCCTCCGGCGCGTTGATGGATTGTGGGAGGATATGGACGGCTCAAGGCTTGGGGGCTGAGCGCGAGAGGGATTGGTGTGCGGGAGAGGCGGCGCATGTTTGAGAGGGAGGATGGAAAATAGGACGCGGTGGAGAACGGAGGAGGAATTAGGAGGAAAAAGACACGAAAAACTGGATGAAAAAATCGAGAGGGATAGAGGTGGGAAGGGGGAGAGGAATAGGTGGGCGTTGCAGCGGGAAAGATATCTGTTACCGTGGTGATCTCTGAATGTTCCGCAACCGGTGGTGTTTGCTGCTGTGGGGAGAGTATGGAGAGGTCCAGAAAATCACTCCTCTCCCTTTCTTTCGCGCTCCTTCCCCTCCTCCCTCTCTCTCTCCCTCTCTCTCTCCCTCTCTCTCTCCCTCTCTCTCTCCCTCTCTCTCTCCCTCTCTCTCTCCCTCTCTCTCTCCCTCTCTCTCTCCCTCTCTCTCTCCCTCTCTCTCTCCCTCTCTCTCTCCCTCTCTCTCTCCCTCTCTCTCTCCCTCTCTCTCTCCCTCTCTCTCTCCCTCTCTCTCTCCCTCTCTCTCTCCCTCTCTCTCTCCCTCTCTCTCTCCCTCTCTCTCTCCCTCTCTCTCTCCCTCTCTCTCTCCCTCTCTCTCTCCCTCTCTCTCTCCCTCTCTCTCTCCCTCTCTCTCTCCCTCTCTCTCTCCCTCTCTCTCTCCCTCTCTCTCTCCCTCTCTCTCTCCCTCTCTCTCTCCCTCTCTCTCTCCCTCTCTCTCTCCCTCTCTCTCTCCCTCTCTCTCTCCCTCTCTCTCTCCCTCTCTCTCTCCCTCTCTCTCTCCCTCTTTCTCTCCCTCTCCCTCTTTCTCTCCCTCTTTCTCTCCCTCTTCCTCTTTCTCTCCCTCTTTCTCTTCATCTTTCTCTCTCTCTATCTCTCTCTCATGCTCAACCGGCGGTGAATGTCGGGGAGAAAGGCTTCCCGCATCGATTTTGGCGGTTTGGGGCGCCTTATAGGGTCCGCAGCCCCCCAATCATTATGCCGGCGTCGCTCTTCCCATTCAGACGGGCGTCTAGGTAGCGGCGACGGAGGGGACGGGAACGGTGGGGGCGCGGAGGGAAACGCCTTCCCTTCCCCCTTTCGGTTATCCAACCTCCCTCCGCTTGCGACCGGTCTCTGCAGTGGGCGGAAGTGCACCACGTCCTCATCGCGGTAAAAACTCCTCCGGCTCCCAATGAATCGGAGGTGATCGGGGTGACTGAAATAATTAGTGAACCCAAATATTTCCAAGACTAGAATTTATGGACCTCCATTGAGACTGAGTTACTATTCTATTTTATTCTATGGAAAGAAATGAGCCTTCCTGGAGAGCATTGAGATGAGCCGCGGGAAGTCTTTCTAGTTTCATTTGCGATGGAAATACAATTCACACGCTCGAATAAGTTTATTTTGCAATCCTATAATGTGGGCAAATGTAATGGTTATTCCACACATGACAAAAGGAAAAATTCAGGAAATTTTAGATTGTAAATAATAATGTTGTTACTATTATTAATTCAATTCCAATTTACTTGAGGAAACATAGCTCTCGAGCAATATCAAATATCGGATACTGGATCAAATACTGAAAAAATTCATCTGCGCGATTTGCAGGACTGACGCTGGTCTGCGGAGACTACACAACTGTTTCGGCTAATTCAAATATTAAAGGCGGATATTGAAAGCTGTGCATGTGATTTCTACTAGAGGAGAGGGCAGTGAAAATCCATGGATTACCCATTGAATCAATTCTTTGAAAGGGTCATGGAAAAAAACTGGCTCGAACCGAGCCATTGGTCTTGAAAACAGTCGTGCAATGTGTTTCATAACAGAGTAATTATGTCCGCGTACCTATAAGTTATTTTAAAACGAATTTTCTTCGCCTAATAGAAATGTAGTGTTATGTGAATGTGATTGAAACAAATTATCAATAGCAATATTTGAAGAAGTAAAAATTTCATAAATTAATTTATAAACCGCTAAATCTAAACAATACATAAACTATCCCAATGCAAAATAGCACATATTTTCAATATTTCGACAAAAAGCATGCCGAATTGTGAGATAAATAACCCATAGCAAAGAAAATTAACGTATAATCGAAAAGATTACGCGGAAAAATACGGTCGTTTCAAATTTTTTTGAAATCTGTTTTCATATCAGCCTATCACGTCTCCATTTCTCAGGTTTCAAATTCTAATTGAATAAGCCTTTACTAAATCTGTGAAAAATATCGGCAAGCATAATGAATTTCTCTCGAAAAAAATAGGCGAAGATTTAAAGAACATTCCGCGCGACGGAACAATGGTCTCTCGGGAAATCCCCAGATGCGAGAAAAATTCATCCAATACCTCCGTCAGCAATCCATCACAGAGTGAGCCACGTCAAAGAAAAAAAGAATATATTTATTTTTTGGCTCGTGAAACGCGCCCAATAAATATCGGGTATGCAAAACTAACTGACCTAATCCCTGTTCGCAAAGTTCGAAACGCCTCGTTTCACCCTCGATTACATCATCCAAAAGTTTTGCGAAAAGCTCTTTATCACCCGCTGACTCCTGTCGTCTGCCATCACGTCGAAAATCAATGAAGCGGCCATCGACGCCGCCACGGATTTATAAATAAATCATTCCCCAAACGGGAATAATGACCGAATTATACACTTTTCAGGGGGCATTTGTTCCATGTATTTTATTATTTTTTGCGCGACATTATTAAGAGAGCATCTCACCAGTTATGTTTTAGGGATACCACATATTTATGGGGGCCATCGAATCTAGTTCATGTTGTAATACATTCCCATGCATGATGCGCTATCATTCAACAACTTTCATAACAAAACTGTTAAACTTGTTCGTTTTCGAACTTTTATTTAAAATATTTCCCTTCACTAAAATTTTCATCATAACAACAGCTCAGTGAATTCTTATATCACAGTAAAAATAATCAAAGTAATGATTTTTGAAACCAGATTATCACATTATCGATATATTCGAGATATTAATCTAGAATGGGGGAACCAGTTCCTTCCTTTGGGCCTTTGTCCTTGCAAAAGAAGAACTGGTGCCCAGAATATCATATCGCTCGAGTTTATATTGCAGTTTGTTCTATGTCTCCAGCAAGAATTTTGAGCTCGGGACAGGAATCAAACTTTATACCTAATTGCTTGCTTTGAAATATGTTGAAATTAAATTATTAGTTCACCATTACCTACTCATCAAATGACTAGGCAGGGCTCGGTTCGCCATCCTTCCATCTGCACTTCAGTTGACATTTGAAATGGATAACAGTTAAGTGGCTACTTAATGAATGTGCATTTGCCTAAAAAATTACAAAATTGAAAAAATGAGCAACGGAGGCACGTCGATCCACGAAATTAAGGATAACGTCCAAGGATACAATGCAAAATCACCTCCACTCCTGAGGGTATCGTCACTTGCACTGGTTTTATTCATTTGGAATCTTATCAGATTATTATGTTGAATCTTTTCATTCATGAGAAAAATAGATTACGTTACTCTAGCCATTACACCTGCGGAAAAGCTGCAGTGCCATTATTATTAATATTATCGTTATTATTATGGCAGTATTATTATCAAAAACACTTCATTAATAACGTTTGATTATGTATATCCGTTGGTGCCAAGGAGACCTAGGTCCATGTGGATACCTACATTATTATTTTAGAAAAATACTACATATTTGTCCTGGCTTTAATTAAAATTTTATTTTCCTCACGCATATTAATCATAAGATGTGTGGAGAATGGTTCAGAAGTTTCTATTGCCTTTAAAATATGATCAAAGAGAAGATTTTTTGCACCCTTATACGAAAATCCTTAGAATTAGACGTAAGACAACTAAAACTCTAGTCAAATTTACTTCTATACTTAAAAATATATATTTCTGGTGACTCCTTTCAAAATATTTACCGTCATTCCGACGTAAAATGTCATTCATCGCGAGATGAAAAAGTTAAAAAAAAAATCCAGTCACTCGGAATATCGCTCAGACTCAGCCAAAATGAATGCTTGTATTATCATTTCGTTCCACCCACTGCGTTTCGACATATTTCAGTTTTAAGTCCAACTCCCGGCAATTGCTCTTCGCGTTGTTCCAAGCCTAGCGATAACCGGCTGCACCAGGGTAAAGTCTTATCTCGACCAGTCCCTCTTGCTTGTATGGTGCGTGTCACACGCGCAATCCCATTCACCAATTTCGCTCCAACAACACATCTCGACTCATGTCGTCTCCTCCCTCTTTCTCTCTCGCTCTAACACACACAGACAAGCAAATTGTTTTCATACTTTTATTTCTCACCCTCCATCCACCTCTATACCAACAATGCGAAATAGTTCGGCGGATTTATGTTCTAATTTCGGTACAACTGTAAGTGAAGCAAATGTGATGGATGAATAGTGAATGATTTCCGTGTGTATTTTGACATTGCGTATAGTGATATTACAAAAACGGTCTCAATGGAAGATATATCAGATTATTTTGCGACATAATGTTTAAGAACATTTGATTTCCATTGTCGGTGTTTTTTTGCGTCTGGCATTTCGACGCAAATCTTTTGATATCACTATTAACCCCACTATTGACGGGATATCCCTTATTTTATAAACCCTAAGTTGAAGTTTGGTCCTGGATATTCAGGAGGCACGTATATAGAATCAGAATGAATATGAAAAAGATAACTGCCATGGGTTATTACATTCAACATAAACTTCCTCTTTTTTGGGCTGTTGGCGTGGAAACAAATAAATATGAACGTAAGGGATTAAAATTTACAGCAACTTTAACTTAAGATGGAAATAATATAAAAAGCGGTTGAAATAAAGATGCGTAAAAAGTCTTATAATAATGCTTACTCGTATAAATTATATAAGTATTTTAACGTACGAGTTATATATCGTATATATATACAGGGTCGCACCCAAAAGTGGTAGGACTGATTTTTTACAAGAATTTTATTGACGATATACTTACATCAACTTAATAATATTCAAAGAATGCTCCTTGAGCTGCTACACACTTAGTGTAACGTTGCTCCCATTTCCCGTACGCCCGCTGGAAATTTTCTTTGGGGATGCCGTTGATGACCCTCGTCAAAGCCTCTTGAACGGCCTTTATTGAGTCAAAACGTCGTCCCTTGAGCTGTCTTTTCATCAGGGGGAAGAAGAAGAAATCCGGTGGTGCCAGATCGGGAGAATAGGGCGGGTGCGGCAACGTGGCAACGCCTTATTTGGCCAGGAGCTGTCTGACGACGAGCGCACCATGGCACGGCGCGTTGTCATGATGAAGCACCCAGAAGTTTCCGATGGCCGGTCGGACTCTTTTCACGCGTTCTCGGAGGCGGGTGAGCACCTGCACGTAAAAGTTCGCATTCACAGTCTCCCCTGGTGGGACAAACTCCTTGTGAACCTCTCCATGACGGTCAAAAAACACAATCAACATCGTTTTGATTTTTGATTTGCTCATGCAAGCCTTTTTTGGACGTGGGGACGCGGAAGTGTGCCATTCCGCGGATTGTCTTTTCGTTTCGGGGTCATATTGAAAAACCTATGTTTCATCACCAGTTATCACATTGTCCAAACAATTTTCATCTCGGTGCAAACTGGCTAACACTTCTTCGGAAATGCGCACACGCGTTGCCAGTTGGTCGACACTTAGAATTTTCGGCACCATCTTGGTGCACACCTTGCGCATGGCCAAATCCTGTGAAATAATGCGTTGGACGGTGGATGCAGACAGACCCAACCGGTCTGCAATTTCTTCACTGGTTAAGCGTCGGTCTGTGTTCAGCAGAGTCCTCACTCTGTCCACATTCGTGTCGGTTCTTGCCGTCGACGGCCGTCCGGAGCGATGGTCGTCTTCAACGAGCTCGACAAAAAACTTGCTTCACTAAAAACGGTGTTCTCACTCAACGACAGCCCGCAGGCGACTGAGGTTGGTGTTGGTCCGTTGCTAAGAGCCCCCTCCACCTTACCCTGCCAGGCAGACCCCCCTCCACTGCTCCGTTCGCGCCAGAGAAAATCAGTCCTACCACTCTTGGGTGCGACCATGTATATATGTATATATATATATATATATATATATATATATATATATATATATATATATATATATATATTCAAACACGAAATACCGCCAAACGGCGAATAAATACTCATATATACAGAAACAGATATAATGAAAAGGGATAGGAACACATATAAAGGACGAACACAATAGAGGTGGGGAAGGCGGAATCGAACGGATCACAAGAGTAAAAACATTTCCTTGACCGGGACTCGAACCTCGGATCTTTCCACTTGCCGGGCGGATGCTCTTAACCACTTGAGCTATCGAGGAAACTTACCCTGAGATCCGTGGGTCTAATATGTCGCCAAGCGCCCCGATTCTTTAGCCAAGAGATGGCGTTAGGGGACTGTTTCAACCACCAAAGGAGAAATACACCACACACAAGAGGAAAAGTGAGTGGTTTAGAATTCATACAACATCATACAGGAAAGGAACTGCGTTTCGTGGCACGCATAGCCAGAAGAAAGAGATGAGCCACAATGGCCAAATACACATTCAAACACGAAATACCGCCAAACGGCGAATAAATACTCATATACTATATACAGAAACAGATATAATGAAAAGGGATAGGAACACATATATGCATATATATATATGCATATATGTATATATATATATATATATATATATATATATATATATATATATATATATATATATATATATATCTATTGTCCATCATATTTTCTTGGGAATGATAATTGAGGTGGTTTCCCGTTGCCTTCCTCAATAGTGTTTTTAACGTGACACCATCACTTACTGGCCACCCCACTGGGGTCAGACGCCACTGCAGCCGCCTCACTGAGGAACAGACGCTGCGTGGACTACCTTTCGTCTGGCTCCTAACCTTCGAACTATCTGGCATGGGTGTCCCTACCAGGAGCAATTTTTATTACTCCCGCCAGTACAGCTCTAGGGGTCATCGGAACGCACAAGCCCTTCCACCACGTCAAGGTTGTAGTCCGGGGAGGGACGTAGATAGACGTAGATTGGAGGCTTTTGAAATATGGGTGTGGAGAAGAATGGAGAAGGTGATATGGACAGAGAAGAAAACAAATGAGGAAGTACTTGGTATGGTGGGCGAAGAGAGGGGTTTGTTGGGAGCAATCCTATGGAGGCAGGAAAAGTGGATGATGGGGGTGTTGACCGGCAGTGGGATGTTGAAGACTGTGATAGAGGGTAGAATGTTGGGCAAAAGAGGAAAGGGAAGGAACAGGATAGGGATGTTGGACGGGATGAAGGGAGGAAGAAAGTACTCAGAGATGAAGAGCGACCTGATATAGAGTAGGATGATGGATTTTGTGTTTTGTTAGGAGTAATAAAATATTTGTTTGGTAGTTGTGTCCATCCAAAAACCTACCTTAGCCGGTAGATTACCTTTAAATATATATATATATATATATATATATATATATATATATATATATATATATAGTTATATATATGTATATATATGCATATATATGTGTGTGTAACCATATATATATATATAGTTATATATATGTGTATATATATGCATATATATGTGTGTGTAACCATATATATATATATATAGTTATATATATGTGTATATATATGCATATATATGTGTGTATACATATATATATATATATATATATATATATATATATACATACATACACACCTATCTTTACCATTGGGTTTGTTTACAATACTTTCAATATTGGTACGACAAGTCACTTATTATTCGCAAGAAGAACACAAAATGGAATTCTATTACGGATAAAAGTTTTTTTTTAAGTTGTAAACTACTTGTGTACCAGAGAACTTTCATTTGGGTTGTGACTCTAAAGTACTCTTTCACGAGGCCGGATACAGTTATACACGATGCGTAAGTTTTATCTCTCCAAGATCGAGGATAATACGAGGATTTCTTTTAGCATCAAATGGCTTCTTATTCAGGACGCACCAGAGAGAATTTAGGGCTTTCAATTGGGGCGTGTGTAAATTTCACCGAGCCTATTCAATGTTTAACTCGGTTTTTTTTAAGATTTTTTACATAGAAATTTAGCTTTAATAAAATTTTGCTTGCCATTTATTTATATATTAAATTCAATGAGTAGCGGCACATAATACATAATAACTTCGTTGTTTTTTTAAGTGTTTTCTTGATAAAAATTGAATGGTAAATTGAATATATAATAATTATTTTCATCAAAAATAGTTTACACGTAAAAAATTGATTTTTCACGGTGGGTAATAAGTACGAAATACCCCGTTGTCGTATTAGCTGCCTCTCTTTGTCCCGTTCAACAAACAACCTCCCGTCCTTCACTCAATCCGCCAACACTCACTTTCACCTCACCAATGCACCAATTATTTCTCCTTCGAAATTTACCCGGTTGATTCCACCTCACATTATTTTTCAAATTTCATCGTTAATTTTATTCTTGGTCCAAATTATTCCCTTAATTCTTCCAAGAAACTGCCGGAGATGCCTAGAAAGTACCTTTTGACGGAGTCGTCCGCTAAATGTGTATTACGTATAATGCACCAATTTCACCTTGACCGGAATTCAAACGCTCTTCATTTCTTCCTGTATTCATATCCCAAAAGCCTACAATCAACTCTCATTTCTTTGCTTCAAAGAACAGATTTCAGATTCATGCATTGCTGTATCTTAATCTATTCTTAACTTTTTTCACTTTTGTACATGTACCGTTTGCATGCACTTCATGGGTTTTTTCCATAAGATCCTTCCTCTTTGTTTATACTCTTCTTCCACCAACGAAATTCTTATCCTAGGTACCCTACTAATTCTTTTCCCAAATTACACGAAAATACTGCCCGAATATGCGTAATGTTCCACTTACCAACTTTTAATTTATTTCTCCCTATTATCATGCTGAACTTAAAGACTTCCTTCTCCTTGAAAATAACGCTCATATCACTAATCAAATCACTTGGTTCAAATGCAGGTAGGGTCGAATTTAAAATGTCAGCGGCGTCTCAAGAGCTTTGAATGGAAAAGTGGTGAAATTGCTCATAAAAGGCTTTCCTTTCTTTGTGAAACCAGGGTTGGCAAGGTTCCCGGACACAGGAGTTGGCTTCGATGGCAATCCCCTTGCAATCATTCTTTGTAACGAGTCCACGGCTCATGACGCTCAAAGTGGGGCACACTCGGGCAGCACAATGTAGAGCCACCCCGCGCCACTCCAGGCACCACCATATCATAAAAGCCAAGTTAGGGGATAATCGGGAAATCCTCGTTTTCAACAGAGATGTCGCCATAAACATCCCTGACTGTACCTAAGGGGCCATGTGGCATTAGTAGGGCGGGGAAATAGAATATTGTCCACGAATCCATATTTCCGTATTGTTGGTCTATTGTGTAATAAACGGTAGAGGTATGTATTCGACTTCGACTCGTTATTCCTTTCCTGATCTGCATAACAATATTTTTAAACACTTCAAACGTTATATTGCTAGAAAAATTCTTCTCTCTTTCGGATTTATTACACGGTATATATATTTTATTTAAACTTACATGTACCTACTTAAAGCAGAAATTTTTCATTCCTCAAAGTTATTGTAATTATGTTGCATAACGATTAAACTCCCTAGAGCAAATTTAGATTTTCCAGATTATTTCAAAAAACAAAATATGAAGAACTTCATCTTACTGGCGAAGTCACTTCTTACGAAATTGTAATGTAATATATGAAAAAATAAATAAACATTAACTCATGAAAAGAATTTTTCCACATACTTTGCATGCATGTAGCGTATATTCAACGCGTACCTAAAATATTTTGGCCATGAGAACTCAAAATCCAGACTACTTGCTCATAAATATATTACATATTCTCGACGGAAACTAGTTACTACCGCGGCGTTCCGCAGTGGACCAATTAGTACGATTAGTATATCTAGCCCTTAGGGAGAGAGGCTACATCTACAAAAGTAATAATGCGGCTATGCATGTACATGAACGTTCAAACAGTATTCCCGAAAAAGTACATTTCTCATTCATTTGGTGCTAAAAAAAAAGAAAACAGAAATATGAATGTGAAATTAAAAAATTATAATGCGTGAATATAGCGGAAATAATAGTTCGCGAAATGCGCAATACCTTATTCACTTATTTTCTTTACGCACAAATACAATTTCGAATCCCACTGAACTACCGCTTAGTAAAAGAGAAACAAGCATCACAAGAAAGAGGAACATGCGTCTTTGATATTAACGTGCCACAGTTTTTCAGTCATGGCTCTGTACATCATTTAAAACAATGCTAGGGCCTTCAGGGATAAGCGATGATAATGATTTTAACGTGAGATACAATACCCCATAAAATCTATCACGGGAGAACGACTGAAATTTTAAGGACTTATAGATTTTTGTAAGAAATGTACAGAAAATATGTGACCTTAATCCTAAGTATCTCTGATTTGAGCTCAGAAAGGATTAATTTTTCAATGGAAAGTAATGAGGAAAAGCGAAAATTTTCCCAGCTGAATATTTTTCCTGGAAACACTAAATGCGGAAAAATTAAGCTCCGGTCTTGGAATTTGAATCAAAAGGCAGACAAAGAATTACGCTTTCTTATCTTCATCATTTTTTGGCATAGCTCTCACAGAATTTTTAATAATCCTTGAAACACGCCCTTTTGACAACTTTGTCGGCCGTTTTTACGTAGTAACAATGCTACTGCTGCCAATAACGTATTTTCGCACGGTTTTATATTTGACACGAACTTTAAATGCATTCCATCTGAAGTACTGTAACTAAGTAATCACTCTTCAGTAAGTTCTATATGGTTTACAAAAAAGTTATAATAGTTTTATTAATAACACTTAAAAATCACGCGATTCGTTTTATTTTACCATGCAACAATTTTAATTCTTTATCCAATACTTGAAGCTTCATTCGTAAGAATTATATTATTTATTCAAATTATTACTAGATTAATTTACATACTGGGACGTGATTGGTCGGGAATCTAGAAATTGTGTATTCCCTACCGAATCAGAAATGTTAATTATGGGTGTCCCCTTCATCCCAAGACTCTGATCCCTACGCATATTGAAACCATTACTTCAAAGAACGATCATCATATCCACTAAATTTCTTCTTGCCTAATGAATTGACTCGTCATCCTCGGGAATTTTTTTTCTCTTTCATTTTCATTCATTTTAATTTTTATATTTTCTTGTATTATAAGATTAAATTAGTTTTGTTTCCTATCTCTCTATTTCCTACTAATGTCGTCAGATTTGGATTCTATTTCAATCGGACCCACATGTTTGATCACCGTGGATCATCGACAGGTTGGGTGATCACCAATATTTCGATTATGTGCTTTTTAGGGAGTAAAGTGCTTTTTTCTTTCTTGTATTTTCTTTCTTTGATTTTTGTCGCCTGTTTAACGGTGCCGTTGATGACGTAACACAACAATAATCTCATTTAAAATTATTTTTCCAGTTTTGTTTTTAATCCTCTAAAGGGATTTTCTGCCCAGGTTTTTGGAACCTGATTCTTCCATAGGCGAATTGTCACCAATTTTGGAGTGTGAGATTTAGAAGGTAGGGTTTCCATTAATTTTTATACTTCCATCCTTTCAAGTAAGTAAATTAATGGCGGCTTTTTAAAAGTTTTTCATCGGGAAAAATAATTATAATCTCTATCAACAGTATATTTGGGCTTAAAGCATTGAGAGAGAAAGAAGTGATTTATTTATTAAAAAAAGCAGCCAAAAACGGCACAAGGGCATTTACATTCACTGGCAGGCAATACATATGATATAGATTAAGAAAAACGAATGGCAGGAGCAATAAAAAATAATGATAAATTAAGGAAAATAAATGTCATGAACAGCTATAAGATAAGCGGGAGAACACATATACTAGCTGACATAGCTAAGTTACTATCTGGCATTTAAGGAAGGAGGTGAAAGTGGTGAGTGAGGAAGAGAGGTCCAAGGAAGAGGTCCAAGGATACTGAATGGTTGGAGAATTAAATGTAGCGGGGAGTCGATGGAATAGGGAAAGTTGATAGATCGAGACACGTGTGGGTCGAGGGGGAATACGCATTAGAAGAGAGGAAGAAAGTCGTTGGTACGAAGAGTTCCGTTAAAGATGCTATGTTAGAATTTCATATCGCGTAGCAATCGGCGGCGGTAGAGATGGGAATTACCAAGGGATGATAAAGTCCCGGGTTATTTTTTTGAGGGATGGGAAAGGGGAAATTGGCAGCAAAGACATTAAGAGATATGTTGAGTAACTCTAAAGTAGTTGGGGAGGTGGTACACCAGATTGGTGAACAGTATTCTAAAATTGGGGGAACACAACCAAAAAACACTGTTTAAACGGCAAGAGGATGAAAAAAGATGACAGGAAAATAGCTTATTTCATGGAATTTGTTTGCCAGAAGATATAAGTGTTGGAGGGAAAACATAAACGTTGACAAAATGGAGGGAAAACAATAAAGAACTCAGGGCATTAAGATTGGTGAGAAAACTGAAGTCCCCATTGATCAACTCCTAACGAAAGAAGCCAAGGCGTTTGACAATTAACAACCTATCTGATAGATGCCGTACTCCTCTCAAAGTGCTTTCTCCACATAGAACCCCAGGTACGGATCGGGATGTCACTGAAAATAGGCCGGGGTCCGAACGTGAGCCTTGGGTGGAAAGCCAATACACTAGCCACCTGAACTAAGCAATACCGTGCATAAAAGATAACCCGAATGATTAGGGCTGAAAGTGAATGCAACAAGGGAGGATTCAAGTCGTATAAATTATTTAACCAAAATACTGCAGAGTTAATACTATGGTTTTTAAAGATAGATGCGTATCTTCTCATGCATTCAATTTCATTTAATAAACTCGGGTTTAAAACTTGAAAAACACATCAACTCACATTTAAATACAAAGGCTAATGGAATCAATTTTTTAATTTAATTATCCATGATTTATAGTACATAGTAGGGAAAAACATCTGCAGTTTACAGTTAATGATTCATGAATTTTTATGAAATTTTAATTATCATTCCACTTCTTTTGTTGTACCGTTATTTTAGAATAGACTATTCATAAATGATAAATCTACATCTACCAAAACACTTCGCAATCCACCAAAAAGGTATACGGCAGCTGTGCAAGTAAAAGGGGAGATGGGTAAGAAATAAGAGAGGAGAAGGGAAAAGGAAAAAATGCACTTAAAATACCTCCAAAAAACGTGCAAATTTATATCCATAAATATTATAAATAAAATTAAATATATATTTGAAATTATTTAATTTGTTAACTAATAAACTATCCGAGTTGATTAAAAATGAAAGTAATTTTGAAGCCAACGTTAACCATGAGTACGCCAGAGAGGATCTATCGATAATTTCCACCGTTGTGGCATGCTGATAACGTCTTTAGGCGCTAACAAGGTGCCGTGGATAATTTCGACGTCGTTCAATCAAAGTTCGACGACGTAGAGCCATAGGCGTCCGTGGGTCTTGATCTCTGAAATATATTTTCCGGTAATTGGCTGGGTTTTCGCATCTTGTTCCAGCTGCAAAATCGACGCCTCAATCGGGGCTTCATGCCCCCGCGCGCGCTTCCAAATTGAACCGCTTAAGGGAATTGGCACTCAGTGTCTAACCAAAGGGATAAGGCCAGATCCTCATCGACTTAATGCGAAGGAATTCGAGATCCACAGACTTGAAAAGGTCGATGGAGCGCTGTGTCATCCACAATCCTCACTGAATATAAACGAGTGCGGAAACATCAAGTGCTCAGGGAATACGATGGGGTCGAAATAGGTACTATCCATATATGTGTGCTAAAAAAAACTAATGAAATTAGTTGCAAACACAAAAAAAGGAAAAATTAACATTATTTTTAGAAAATAATTAACTTTTACCTGACAAAATGAGACATTAATGTAAAAGAGAATTCTGAATATTGGCCATTATCGTAAAATGGCAAATTTTTCTACGAAAATTCTCATCAACGAGGTGATACATAGTAGAGTATGTCAAATTACTTCAACGAAAAAACTAACTTAAGGTATGAAAAAGTACAAATCACCTTATGACTACACACTTTTTACGACACAAATGCACCTTTCAAATATCAACATATTAAAATATTAATATAATTGAAATGTTCATCTGTGAAATACACGAACAAATGACGATCAGGGATTCAAGTTTATAGTTGGAAACCCGAAATGCTTCCAAAGGACAAGAGAAATATGTCAGCAGTTCCTCAGCGATCCGATCGACTAGGTAAAGTGAGTTTAGGCATTCGATGTAGTCACGGTTGAAGACTTCTTCGACGCAATTCCAATTGATACCGTTAACCACTGGCACATACGTCGACCGTGAGCGTGTCGAACTGCTAGGCATGAGGATGAGCACTAAACATGCGCCCGGTCTCAATGCAGAGCTTTCCAATTCGAATGGCGGATCGGTAGAGAAATAGAAGATATTCGAGGTAACGTGCACAGTAATTTAATCCCCTTTGCCCGATTGTCTACCAGTATAATCCAATCTCTGTGATTGTTAAGGTCATTCCTAGGCGCTATAACCTACAGAGGGCATGATATCGGCGTTTGATATATATTATATATAAATAAATAAATAAATATATATATATATATATATATATATATATATATATATATATATATATATACACTCACACACACACATATATATAAACCATAAACACAGAATTCAACCCGAAGGTCGGTTTGGTAGGTGATGGTAGAGATCACCCAGTACTAAGCACAACGGCGTGTGAAATTTACACATCAGGGTAGGAGGGCCAGTTCCTTTCCCTGTGCCGGTTATGGTTTCCCAGGAAGACCTGGTACCCGAAAAATCACATAGCTTGGGTGGAGCTGCAGGTACCCAGAGTGCCTTGCCCAGGAATCGAACCCGGGACCCTCCGGTCAGTAGTCCAACGCTCTAGACCCTGGACTATATATATATATATATAACCGTGGAAAAACTGGTTGAATTTTCCGATATTCTAACCCGTAACTGCCAGCCTTGTTTGTGTGATTCAGGCGTTTCATCTAAGCCGGTGAGCATGACTCCCTGTAATGCTCAGGAAGATGACTTTCTATGCCTCGTAAGTATTATTTTTACTGGCGATCTGGATGTCTGTAACAGACCGCGTACCCTTCAAACTCATCTAAGTCACACTTGGCTCACCACGAGGTTCCTAGGAATCGGAACAACGAGAACTTGCAACACTCCTGCCCGAAGGAGAATCGTATAAGCCGCCTAGCCTATAAACAAACCGAGGTTCGGGCCCTGATTCTTCTATAATTTTCTCCTCAATATAGTGAAACCTCCCTCCTCCATCTGAAAATTGAGTACACGACACACCCATACACCACGCATGCGTTAGCACGGCGTGGCACTAAGCCAATTATAGAAGATGGCTGACACCATTCAGATGAGGTCACTTTCAGCGAGACTCAATTCGCATGAATGTCTAGGAGAGAGAACGCGATACTCCGGGAACGTCTCATCTGAGAAAAAGAGCGAGCCTTGAGGGTGGCGGCGGGGAAAGAGGAGGCGGAGGAAATATTCTGAGACGAACGTGATGTAATTCATGCACGGGGCCTAAAGCGACCGTGACGAAACTAGGGTCCCCATAGGTCCGTCCCTCCATCCGTCGGCGATGGAACCGGTCGAAGCGGGGAGAGGAATAGGCAAAGGGGAAGAGGAACGTGGGTTAGGGTCGGGAGAGGGGATACAAGGCCAAACACTAGGAGACAGACACGGACTTGGAAAGTAGGAGAGAGAGAGAAAGCGTGACTCCTCTCCATTAACCCAGGACTGAGACGAGGCGGCGTCAGGCCTGCCAAAAATCAATGGACGGGCGCCGCGAGAGAAGGGGAGGGGGTGGAGAAAGAGAGAGGGGGAGGAGCAGGGGGGGTGGGTGTGGGGGCGTGGCGGTAGGAGGATGAGGAGAGAGGAAGGGCGAGTGTGTACGCCGGGGGGTGGAGGGTGGTGGAACATGGTGAAATGGGGGAGAGTGAGAGACTTGGGGAGGAGAAAAGAAAGATGCGATGAAAAGAAACCGTGGGTCGGCGAGAACGACAAGAAACGCACAGAAAGCCGGGGAGAGAAGACGAGAGAGAAGGAAATGGAAGCGTAGACGTGAGGCGAGAAAAATACCGGCAACGCTGACGGAGTCAAGGAGACGAATGATTCAGGGAACAAAAAAAGAGATAAAACTGATGGGGCGTTGAGTCACAATCTTCAGGGACGCACCTGGTGAGAGAAGAGACGAGGACCAATTCGTAAACCACCTTCATGCCAATACTCTCTCCTCAGTTATGATTGCAATGAATATTTTATGAATATCGATAATATATATATAACTTCGTGAGGCTGAAAATTACACTTGAATTATTAAGGGGTGACAGGGGTTTTGTCAAACACATAATGTCATTCATTTCATTAATTTAAATTATGTACAACCCGTAGCCTCTCCGTTAAAGCTAATTTCATTTTTATACAAATGATCGAATGTACCTAAAATGCATAGTAAAATGGGTAGGAATGAGCTAACAAGGAAAGATATATTAAGTTTTGAATGAAAAATGTGTACTGAATGAAATAAAACAAGAGGCTAACATCGGAAATGAAAGAAAAAAATACTTTTTAACTTGCAGTTCATCGGGGAAGTTTGTGGTTTCATTTCAAACCCCGTCTGGTGGCTTAAAAGAAAAACTCTTTCTTGAGAGAATTTCCACGCACTCAGTCACACGCCTTAACTCCCCTCACTGCTCACCAAGTAAAGATTTGTTACAAATTCCCAAGCTTCCTTAAACATCACGCCGCCCTTTCCCTTTTACCGCTGGGTTTGAAGCGAACAGTGCTCAAGTCTCGGAGCCAAAGAATCAATATTACCAACATAGTAGTCCACTGGCACTCCTTAGGCATTTGGATCTCACAACTAACTGACGCGTCCTTTACTATCCATTTTCGATTAAAACAACAAACGCACGTTCATTGCGTGGGATCGCGATTGCCGCTAACCTTACCTCATAATATCCATGAACTTAACCCCCTCCACAGTTGCTTGTCTGTTAGCATGCGACGAGTCTCCAAAATTAAGCGCTCTAAGTTAACGCATGTAAAATGACGGCGACAGTTATCCTTGGAAACAATAAAGATAAAAATAAACTAGTGAAGGGTATTGGAGAGCAGTAATCTCTGAACGGCGGTCCGTGACCCGGACTGGTTATCCGCGGAGGAAAATTCAAACAAGCAACAATTCGCTAAATATTTTGTAACCATTAAGCAAGTTTAATGAACTACGTTATAATTTATCAAGGTAATTACGACTTAATATTAATAAAAGGGAACTATTATGATGATAATTTCAAATGGTTGCACCTTTTAAAAAAATGAAAAATCAATGGTCCACGGCAAACCAATGTTGTGAATTAGTGATCCATGAGGTCCGAATAATTGAAAAAGCTTGTCTCAAAAAAGGTGAAGGAATTTTTACTCAGGTAATGTCATCATCAACGATAAAAGCAAAAAAGAGGCACGTAGGTAGCAATTTTTTACAAGAAAAGAAACCTTCTCTAAACAAGAAACAACGACTACAATGAATTCCAGCACAGCTAAGATGGACATCAAGAAAGACTCACAAAAACAGAAATGGAGATTTATTTTCTCTAGCTTTTGTGCATGAAAAATACCAGGAGAAGAGAGAAAACTATTTGAATCTAATGAAGGAAGCGTTGAAAACAGAGCACTCAACATAGAAGGAGAATACTGGCAGGGTAATTAAGAAGGCCATTGAATAGGGTGAAGTTAGAAGTCAGACGCAAAAGGATAGATGGAGAGAAATAGTTTGGCGCCTTTTGATGCAATTTTTGACTGGCGCCTTAACTACGAAATGTAATAAGTAACTTAAGTCAAAATCCAAAGACTAAATACGTGAGCCACACGAGGCCAGGCGTGTTCGCTTCGAATAATGACGGAATGAAATACGTAGATTGGCAAGCAGAAAGTTGACGAATCGTATGGCAATGACAAAGAACGCAGTAAGGAGAGCGACTACAAACAAGAACCAGATGGTTAAGATACAAGGTATATCCCGAAACAGTGATAATTTGTTAAAAATATATTCGATGCTAAAACAGAATCTCCATGGTTAAGGCCGAAGAAAAATAACGTAGGACAAATATAGAGCGAAGCAAGATCGAAGAGCAAAAAAGATTTTGAGGAAGGGAATATTAGTAAAATACTAAGAATCGATATTGGACAAATAAGACGCTAAACAAATTTCTTTTTAAAGAGGGAATCTTTTTTTTTTAAGGGAGTACATTTCTGAATAAGAAATGCCGCATTCATTCAAATTAGTCAGAGAAGATGAAAGCAATGAAACCTTATTCATACCAATTCATCAAATAATCGAAGATACATCAACGCTGAAGAACCTAATATATATTTTATTGAATTAATATAATGAGAAATGACACTTCTGTAAACCATTTTTGAATGACATGTTTTCAATATTCGAAGACTGTCAATAATGCAATTAAGAACAGCAGGAAAAAGTGTACTTTCTACATCTTGCCTGTGTATATCATGGTCAAAATATATACTTGTAAGTTCAAAGCGTGTTTAATCATAGAGGAAATTAATTCATTTAGCAGTGGATGGGAAAACCAAAGAAGAGGAGTAGACGAAAGAATTGATACGGCGCGTGAGCCTCGACATGTTGCGAAACTCCTCCGCCGTTGCGGGGGAGGGCCAGGGGATCGCTTACGCCGTTTTGATGACGCAGTGGCTGGAATTGCTCAAGAGTGCTTAATTTGGATGAATGCGCTCTTTATTTTTTGTCGGACCCTATCACGTATTCTCATCTGTTTATTCCATCCGGGACCCCCATTTCGAAAAAAACTGTCTCCCGCACCTCCTCCCCCCCCCCCCCTCCTAGACCACCTCTCCAGCGAAGTCCATCAGAGGTAAAAACGAAGAAACATGAATATCGGTAACAAAGTGAGGTAAAAATTACCATATTATCTCGACTGCTTCCTTTTTTTCCTCTCGGATTTATGGATTACACACCCCGTGATCCCAACACTCTCGGGGGAAAAGCTTCAAAAAAACGTTCCTCCGTAAATAGGGACGGTTCGTCGTTGCGTGAGACTAACGGACGTTTTAATGAAGAAGAGAATTATTACCACATAAACTATTATTCTTAATCTACTTTTTTACATTAATATTTCGTGATTTATCGCACGATGAAATTGTGACAGGGTAGAAAAGCGAGAATTGTGACAGGAATGTTAACCGAGAATTCTTGTACAATTCAACCTGGAATTTAATTGTGAAATGTGCCTCCCTGAAAAACCAAAATAGATATGAAAGGCGTGGTATTTAGTCTACAAACTCGGTAAAGTTTGGCATCTGAATGCGACAGCTAGAAAATTTAACGAGCGTTACTCGATAGAATACTAGAATAACTATTAATGTTAATATTGGCTGACTAATTAAGTGGAGCGGAAGACTCAGAGATTTAATTCCCTCTAACGGGATTAACGTAACCCTAAAACTATTGAAAATTTCTCCAAGCGGTCGCATATGTCACACGAAGGCATCTCTCTATCAAGCACACCTCAGTTATGTAGGTTAAAGCACAGCCAGAGAGCAAGGTGGATGTCTATAAAATGCACACGAGTGACGGAAACGAGTGAAACCAGAGTAATTGAGCTCACGATCATATCCTTACATCAAATTACTAATTAAATGCGTAAGCCTCTTTGCTTCCTTGTTTTAGTGCTCAGCTGCGGAACGCGGGGTGAGTGGGATCCAGCGTTCGTGTATTTCCCGCAGATTCGTGAATGCAATAAATAAATAAATTAACATCTCGACTCGGGAATAAATAAAAAGAAAAAAAATATATTACAGTGTACGCGAGTCAAGTGCCTCGTAAAAGCCGTTTTAATTAAAAGCAAGGGGATAAGGAATTCGGATAGGGGGCGGTGGCTGAATAAAAAGTTGACATAAAAAACATGATAAATGAAAGATGCGCTTGCAAAACAGCTTCCGCTCGTGCAGCAAAAGATCAAATGCGACGGCGGTCGAGTAAACGAATTGAATAGAGAAGGTTTCGGGGTGGCGTATTCCCTCTCCGGGGGAAGGCTGGCGGGCCGTTGTCGGCCCTTTCGAGCGCGCCATCTCTCTCTCTCGCGGCGCTCGCTCTAACCCTCCCGCCCCTCCGCCCTCACGACTCACCGAACCGCACCTTGCCTCCAACAACCACCTCCCCCTCCCTTACACCCCTTCCTCCCTCCCTCCGTGCTCTCTCACAGGCCACATCATCAACCCCTTTCCCATCCCCTCGCCACTCGTGACCTCTAACCCTCTCCCCCCGCCTCGTGTCCCTACCCTCCATCCATATGCTCTCCTCGATCCACCCGTGACCCCTCACCCCCACCCCTTGGCCCATCCGTCGGAAACAACGGTCTCCACCTCCTGGCGCCCATTTTTCCTCTTCCTCCCCCCCTGTTTTCCCCCCTCCCATGACCTCACATCCCCATGACCACCCCATCCGCCGCCCCCTCTGCCCCCGGCTTCCTCTCTCCTGGCTCCACAGCCCTTCTCAATTTCACTCTTCCAACCCCTCCCGAACTCCCCCTTGCCTTCCCTCCTTGAAGCGCCATTATACCTATTACTATTCACGAAGTTTGGGGGTATGTAGGGGTGGGGGAATCCTCGAAAAGATGCCTACGATCTCAATTTCAGCCCAACCCTGCCTGAAATCTGTTTTCTTCCAGGTTATATTCCGGTTCCGTTAAGGCAATCTACTTCAGCTCACTCATTTCCATCTTCTCTTTTCGAGCATCGCATCGCCCGTTATTTTCTGATGGTTAATCTTCGGTGGACGCATTGAGGGACCCGATGGCTTTTGAGGAAATGAGCCTGGGGACGTAAGATCTGAGGAGGCGATTAAGTATGGAAAGGTGTATTGTGGCGTAATTACTGTAAAATCTCCACACAAGACAATGGGGGTTTTAATCCTTTTTTACCCTCTCCAGTGGTTGGTGTATACACCGTATGATTTACTCGTTCCTAATACATGTTTTTAATGCACTCACATTCAGTTATTAACTACTTGGAAAGGAACTTAAGTCGATCAAGGGTGAGAGAAGGCGTCAGATCAAAACCACATAGATATCCGAACCACTTTGCAACCCTCACTCTGGTGGTAAATCAGAAACTAAATCTACTAACTTCTCTTAGCAAATACTTGATTAATGCAAGTCAACTTTTATGCGCCAATACTCTACGAATGCCAGTCAACTAATATTATCGCAATGACTTTTGAAGCAACTCATAATAAGATTCCTTTAGCTGCCTGTCCTTGAGCATCAATTATTAAGAATTAACGTTTGATGAAAGCTTTCAGATTTGACTCAATATGGCCCGATTCTTCTCTTATTCCCGCGTCGTTTGAATCTAATTCCTTGGTGAACACTTTCCTCCCCTGTCACTCTTCTCTTTAACAACTTTCCGCGGGTAATAACTCACAGGGCATTCAATCCGATATTCTTACGCATCATATCAATCTCCCACGCCAATCCCATTATTCCCTCGGCTTCTTTGATCTCCATTTCCTCTCCTGTCTTCCTTCGCCCCCATCATTGCCACGCCTCTCGGGCCCTTTGTTCTCCCGCTAGCCCTCTTATTCCTTTCCCTGTCACCTCTCCCTCAAAACTCTCAATCTTTTAACCGTTCCCTTTAATCATACCCCTGCCAACACCCACCAGCCCCTTCTTGCAAACCTTCCTCCACATTTTGCAATAGCTCTTTACTCCCTGGCTTCCTTCCTTTCTTGCCGGCTTCGATACATGCACATCTCAAGACCGATCACCCCACCTGACTCGAGCCCTCCTTCGTCCACGTCCCCGACGACTCGGATGTCTCCTCCCCCATCTTGTTCCGAAACCTCTTATCTCGGCCCCCATTCCTTCCCCCCCACCCAGCCTTCACCTACCCACGGCCACCCAACGTGCTCTCCCCGTTCGTCCCTTTCCTTGAAATTCGTGGCTGATGCACGGTTGGGGCATGCACGGCTCCCCGCTCGAAAAACCCTTTCCCCATATATGCCCGCAACACGGGGCGCAATTAAAAAGTTTTTCGCCGCCCAGAGTCATCCGCTGCAAAGCCTCCTTCCTCTTCTCCCCGGCCAGGAGTCCACAGCTCGTCGACCACCACCACCGTGCGGATCCCAGGGGGGGGGGGCGGGTGGTGACTGGGGGGAGGGGGTTGTGGCGGCGAACGTGGGATGGCATCACAGGATGGAGGAGTCCGGGCTATTGCGACTGCCCCCCCCTCCGCGATCCACCCCTCACTGTCGCGTCGCCCCCCACCACTCCGATCCCGATCCCGGTGTTTTCTAAATCGGCGTGCCCAGAGATATTATGAAAGGAACCATTTATATTTTATATTTCATATTTCAGATGATTGCCTATGAATATTGTTTTCCGAGTTCAGAGTAAACTAGTAAGCGAGTCAAAATGACGCATTATTCCTGAAATTTGTTTTTCGAAAGGAAGCGGTAATTTACCTTACTACTCATATAAACCTCACATTCGAGTAGTAAAAGTTCCCTTTAAAAAAAAACTTCGTTAAATATTATTATTTTTTTAGTTATTATTATTTTAGATATTTTTATGATACGAAGAAATGGTAAAAAAAGGCCTAGAAGACGTAGAAAATGCCTAGGCTAAGTTTTATTAAGGCCTAATATCGCATTATCGAAACTGTTATATTTGTAAAACATATTTAATAAAAACTAAAAATATATGTTATGCTCTTTACGATTACTGATCTCTAATACTTTGTACTGAGTTATGAATCTCATCTTGTCCGCATAAAATATAAAAATCGGCCTAGAATAAACCGTTCCAAGAGTTTTAAATGCCTCGAACGATAAATGACGAAGGCACTTTATCGTAAAACCAAGTGAGTAAACGAGACCCCACGATTAGACGAGATGTGGTTAGCAGGGCTTCCGTCGAAATCTGGAAAGTTCCGCGAGGGTACCGCGAATATAAAACGGTTCGGGAAGCATATCCCTCTACCTTAACCGAAGAGAGCAAAAATATTCCTCCCACCCCTTAACAATACCTCCTCCAAGTCCAAAACCCCGTCCTTCCAAGACCTGCCCCCCCCCCTGCCGCCGGGGTTCTCCTCTCTCCCACTCACGCAAACACACACACATACACACGCGAGATCGCGCGGGACGCCTCTCGGTCGAGGGCAATCTGCCGTCCAAACGAAGCGAATTGTGCCGGGATCGAAAAAAATCCCACAAGACTTGTATTTCGGCTTCGGAACCGGCAATTAGCGATTCGTGCATGGCTTAGGAGTGAAGCGGAAAGTACCAGGAGAAGGTTTGGAATAGAGAAGAGAAAGAGAATAAGGTTGAAAGTTCAATTGAAGGGATCAAACGAGGTCGGAAGGAATGCGCAAGAAGGGGTGGACAGAGGAAGGGAGAGAAGGGCGGTAGGGTGGAGGGAGGGGCGAACTGTTGGTAATGGAATCCCCAAATGAGCGGGAGAGGGAGGTATCCGAAACTGAGTCAGTGAGAGGGGAGGAGACACTTGCGATCACGAGACTGAGTCACGCAGCACTTAGCGTGCCGAATTAAATCCCAAATTACATTTCGCGACACAAATGTGGGTTTTTATCACAATACACACCAGCAGCAATTAGCTTTGTACGAAATTTCTAAAAGATCGCTAACCCTAAGCACTTTTAAAATTGCAACTTTTTTCCACTTTTCAACAAGCACTTTTGAAATGTTGACGGTGGCACGATACAATAATTCCAATAGAAATAGGTTTATCATACGATTAGCAATGGAATTACATCCTTCAGTAAACAGAATAAAACATTCTTATCTTTAACCTTTTGGTTCTCGTGAGAGCTTTATTAATGCCCCAGGAATTGACTTTATCTCATGCCAAAAGGACAGGAAATTAACTCACATTTTGTTTTGAGGAGATAACCACACTACTCGCACGGTAGGTGAAGTTATTAGTCGGAAGACACGATTTTCATTGGATAAGATTGCATATTTTTGACGTGATATTTATTTTATTATTTCTAAAACACGAGAAATTTTAGGGACCAATTCAAGAAAAACATCCTAAAGGTTGTGCACCATTCAATCAAGTGAACGAATGGTAGATTTACCTCGAGCAGTTTTCACATTTGAATTAGTTTGGAATAACAAAATAATTCGGGTAAAAAGATTTCCCCTAGATCAGCCATATTGGGGAGCACACAAACCTTCCACAGCGAAATAAATAATGGATAATGATTTTAGCTCAGGGGAGGGGACGAGATAAGGGAGTTAAGGTGGAAGAAGGGCGCAGCCTGTGGCCTCTTTCCTTCCGGAATGAGCGCGAGGTTCTCTTCTCTATTCCCTCAAGAAGTACTCAAGCCTTTACGTTTCGCAGTCATCGCATGAAGTCCCGTGTCTGCCCTGCGGTCGGAAACCTTAAGGAGGGCACACTCCACTAGAACTTGAGCCCAGGCCTATGGTTGCCGCCAACAGAAGCGTGCACGCCCATCGTTCGCTTCGATCGCGGATCGATGCGTTGAATACAGAAGTGGAGAGCATTTTGAGTGTGGGGAATGGATGAGTGAAAGGCGATAGAATTTTGTTCAAAGGCAAAGAATACGCGTCAACAAAGCTCGCAATAGTGGACAAATGGTGATCAGTATTCGTGCCATTTTCATAAATTCCAAAATTATGTATGACCATGTATTATCATTATTACGTCAGATACATCTAAATTTACATAATACCCTGAAAAACACCGGGAAGGTGTGTGGCAGGGTGTGTGTACACACCAGGCATGCACAACATACGAACGGACAGAGCTACGCGCCATTCAGAGACAGAACTAAAAATAAGAATTCCGACTTGCAATAAACCTTGCCTGCCTTGAAAGATGACCTACCACACCCTGCCACACGTCCTTCCGCGACGGGTTGCGGGGTATTGTGTAGATAGATGTAGATGAACTAGTAACGGCGCATCAGACTCAAAAGGAATGCCCATGGTACCACCACCATTTCGAGTAAAATCATGAGAAAGCTCCCCGTAAAACAGTAATTAAATAAGTGATGACTTTTTTTAAGATTTGAACAAGGTGAACAAGTTAAATGGATCGTAAAAATGAACAGTGGTAGATTAATATTTCCTAAGCACATTTTTTTAATGTTCTCAGAACACTACAGTTACCAGAATGATGGAATCATACATTTTAGGCGACTCTTTCGGATACAGAATAGATAAATACTCCTATAAAATATTGCGTACGAAAATATTTCGTCGCCTCTTAACATCCCTTTTCAATTGAGATCGTTACAAATTTTAAGGCACGTACTAGGCTCAGCCTCCTATCACCGTCTTTGCAGTTGAGTCTTCCTCACCCAATTTTTTAAAGTAAAGTGTTCTCATCTACATCCACTTACATGATACTCTGTAAATAACCACCAGACCATGTGGCTGCGGTGATTCTGCTCAGACATTCGAAATAAGGCTTGCTTAAATGTTATTAGCTAATAATATAGCAAAGTATTTCCATTAATCGAGGCTACGTTAACAACATCTACATGCACTACGATATGTAAGGGCTAAATATTTCTTTACGATTGAGATGATCTGATTGTAATCATAGGAAAAATAACACAACATATGTATACACATAAATACCTCGCGAATCAATCAACCGGCAAGTACCAGGTTTAAATGAAATAAAAAACTTTCTAGGTTATCTGAAATGTACAAAATTGATATTTTTTTCTCTCAACATGGTCGTTTGTAGTTATTCTTACCATTTAATACTGGATGACTGGATGGAATCCAATTTAATGAGGTATAGTGTCGTGAAAGTGCGTATGGTGCGGTGACAAAATAGACGAGTTGCCCTCTTTGGCATTTTCACTCACAATCAATTCACATTCCATTCACTAACCGCTGCACATTTAGAGATTCACAAAAAACACCAGATGGTTTAAAGGGTATTGAAAACTTCAGCAATAATTTATATCTGCTTAGAAATTCTCGATTTTTCTTTTGACCCAACAACCATAGTTCCGTCTCATCCTTCATCACCCATCCCAACGAATATTGTGATGTGTGATGAAGGATTTATATATTGATCTCCCCTGACGATTGGCATCACCACCATGAGGTTATCATTCATTGAGTGTAATTAAAACAAACCAAAAAACCCAATGCTGAAGAGAATATTATACCTTTCTTATAATTAATCCTTTACCACGACGATATGCTAATTCAATTCTCATTTTACATGCAAAAACAAACTTTGTTTCCCAAGGAATATTTTTAGTCCACTTTGGAATTATATCATTTGAAATTGCACCAACAACATTTCAATCCAGAATACAACAACCTAAACAAGAATAACTCGCTAAAGTCGCTTTTTCAAAACTTAACTAGGGACATATAAATATGAGTAAAATAATTTTAATCACTTCAAAGAACCGAAACCGCATGAAAAAACCGTTAATCACCATCCCCATCCGCCACTTGTATTGCAACTGGACTGCGCCCGGCTAAAACGAGTTTCTTTACTCCGCAGTGCCACCGAAAAAACCTGCGGAAAACAGAACAAAAAGATTCCCTTCTCAGATGAAGAAATCAATTTAAAGGTACCAACGGGAAATGGTTAAAACTGAAATGCGACATAGGGAAACGGGGAGGAGATGGGAAAGGATAGGAGTGAGAGAGAGAAATGTGGAAAAGCAACGGATGTGAGGGAAAGGGAAGAAAATGGGGGGTAGAGGGCGAAGGGAGGACGAGGGGGGGTGGAGAGGCGAAGTAGGAAGAGCCGGCGCGACATGAAGGAGGGGGGGGGGAGGAGGAGAGCGAGGTCCGAGAGGGAGCGTGACCCCGAGTCATTTACCACCGACTGCGACGGGAAGGGACTGGGACGGCGGCCGGGGGACATCGGGGGAAATGCTGCCGGGGGAACTGGGGAAGGAAGTGCTTCGGGAGTGGGGGATGCAAACGGACGCGAGGGCGAAAACGGCGCAAAGTCATAACGGTTGGAGAAGGGTGGGGGATGTGGAAAGAAACGAATAAAGGGAGAGGAGGGGTCACGTGAAAGTTTACGCGGCGTCTCGTGTTTACAGGAAATAAAAATTTCCCTATCTTCCCCCACCCGCCTCAACCAACCAACCTTTCGAAAAAAGTGTATTCATACATGTAACTGAGAGAAATTCTTCGACTTCACTCACAGTTACGTAACAGCGTTGCTCATTCCTGTCTCCCCTTCTCCCGCTTCCGCTCACCCGAGCCGCCTGACGAAGACTTTCAACGCCGCCAGCTCTCGCCCTCCAGCTTTCATTTCTAAGTGACCAGCTCTTAATCCACACCTCCGCAGCGCCTCCATATGAAATTTCCGTCTCAGAATTTTTGGGCATTTCGTATTCTAGGACAAGATATTTTCTTCGGCCATTTTAAAATTTTGAATTGTCCCGTGGGTTCGAAGAATGGGAGGGACCTAAAAGGCCATGAAAATAAGTCGTGAATCAAATTGGACTCAGTTGGCTCTTTATCTTCTTCGACACACCCGACCTCTACGGTCAATGGCTCATAGTTTTATCTTTACGACCAATATGTTACAAGGAAAGCGTAAATAATGGAAGATTAAAACCTCATGAAACTTCGTAAAAGAACAAAATACAAGAAGTTTATTCTCGTAATGACATCGCGAAAACGTTTCCAAGGAACAACAAGGGCAATATATTCAGATGGCAACAAGAAAGCCCTGCCCCAATTTCAGCCGCTTTTGTACAAACTACAACTTTACACGCGGTGCGTACACCACGTAAAAAGTGCCATTAGTAAAATTTAAGTGCGCCGTCCATACTAAGTGGCGACATTTGAAAGTCCCTAACGGTCTCTTGGTTTACCTAAAAAGTTTCACGTTCAAGCCGGGTAGGTTAGGTCGAATAACGGATTGAAGAACTTAATGTAGTTGATCGGATATATGGGTCAAGCAAGTGAGGTCAGGCGATTGAGAAGGCTGAGAATTCCGCAGAGATCAAGCAATCATTTACCGGATCAGCGCTTGGAAAGTGGTCGCTTTCAATTAATTAACGCTAATTGTTATTCAATTCTATGGTATATCATACCAAGGATAGTAAATCATCTGCAAGCGTGAAATAGACCTGAGTTTCATGTTTATCTCATCATTCATTAGACGAAGTCGAATATTTGTATAAAGCAGGCCTCCAAATGTTCTAACCTAATTCTAATACCCATTCTCATATCTCCTAAGACCTCTGTTATTTTACATTAGTTAGGCTCAATCTCGAGTACGCTGCGAGTGTGTGGGATCCTAACGGGGTAACCTTAGTTTTGGATCTGGATCGAGTGCAATGTAGAGCAGCTAAGTTTTGTGAAAAGTTGCTATAAACAACGTGTTTGTGTAAATGTAGATGTAGAGAAACGAGGAAGGGCTGGAAACCGCATTAGTTGGATGGGATGAGGGAAAGGGTAGGGTGGGAGCAACTAGTTGACTGTAGGCTTAAATACAAGTTAAATTCACTGCGTACATTTGAGGCAGTTTATTTATCTGCGGATATTAGGGATATATTACAGGCCCCCACTTACTATGGTACATCAGATCACCAACGTAAAATCAGGGGGATTTGTTGTAGAACGGATAGATTTAAAATGGCGTTCTTCCCTCGAACCATTAGAGACCGTAATAGACATGACAGTAATCGCGTAGGAGTTATTTAGAATTGGTAGTGTATATATTTTTGGATATTTTCCATGCTTCTTCCTGTATGCTATTGTTGATCTTTAATATACCCATTTTTTTAAACGTTCTATAGCATGATTTGAATGTATATATCCTGTTATTTAAAATTGTTGCATGTAAGTACTTTCTTTCGTGTGATTTAGGTTTGTCGAGTGCATGAACAAACTAATATTGGTGCAGAGGTAACATGATTTGGTTTTGCATCGTGTTTCATTCTATTTTACGGGTGGTGACATAACACCCCCACCACACGCCCTTGCGGCGGCATGCGGGGTAGTGTTGAGATGTAGATACAGATGTAGCAGTTGGCCGTTTTTCCCGCATGGTTTGAGTATATCGTTTCGAATAATCCTTTTATTGCATATTTTGCATGTGAGTAGCTTCTTTCGTGGTGAATAACTTTGTTCGAGTACATGATTGAACCAGTATCTGGGTGGATATAATGGTTGTTCATGCTTGGCTGGTCACTCCCTGCCTCACGCCATTGCGGAGGTTTACGGGGTATTATGTAGATGTAGTAGGAGAGGTCTTCTTTAAATCCCATTTTCCTCGGCCCATTAATGTATCTTTTGGCCTCCCTCACGTTATCTTGTCTTCCATTTTCACATACATCATGCTTAGAATAATACCCTTAAATTACTACATGATAAACTATGATTGAATAATTAAGGTAAAAACTATGGTAGTCAAATCCATACAATTTCTAATTAATATGCTCTTACCGTATTCTCATATCAACTAAAGTATTACCGAGTACTAAATGAGATACTGTCAAATAACTGGAACTAAGCTGAAAAACATTGGGGATTACGGGAGGCGTAATCCTCCAGCTTTCCCTCAGCACGCAGCTCATGAAGAGTTTCTCAACCTTGTTGTATCTTACGAAACGAGGAAGGTCGTACACCTCGGATGTAAATGAGTCCCGTGCAGGGGTTACTAAAGAGTAGCTGCTCTCCGGCGGACGGACGAGCACGACATCGGTCTATTGCCGAGGTTAACTCTAAACCGCGAGATGTCGCATGCAGCATACGAAGCAACAGGAAAGTAAAAGGGAAATGTGAATAAGCGCTGATTAAACGAACGAAGTTTATATCAAACATCCATGAATCATGGAAGGAACATAAGGAATCGGGAATTCCGAAATCGAAGAATGAGCGATATTCAGCTCACAGAATACATTGATTAAGAGACGTACGATATATCAAATATCACTCCCCGAAACTAATTTACTATCTCAAGTGACACCATATAGCAGGCACACACACATACATAGACGCCTAGCAAATTCCGCATTCAACCCCTGTCATCTGGTTCCATTGAATAAACGGATAAACAGAATTAGTGTTTGAATTCTTGAAAAAAAAAGATCATAAGCTCTTCGAATTTCAACCGTGAAACAAAAACGTCGTGCTAATGAACGGAATGGAGATGGATGTGGAAAAGAATATGTGAAGCGGAGTTGAAGAGGATTGGTGGGAGGGGAAGGAGTGTGGGCGTCTTTAAGAATTTGTGAGACGCTCGGATACCACGAGTTGAATTCGACAGCACGCATGTTGGAGGGAAGGAGAGGGGCGAGAGCTATGGAAAGGAGAGGTGAAGAATGGTCTGAAAGGGAAATGGAGAGGGCGTGTGGGAATTGGGGTGGATGCGGATGGGGGAAGCGGTAGAGTGCTAAAAAGGCCATGCGGGGAGAATGAACGTGGGGGCGTTGGGAGAAAAAGGGAGAGGAGCAGGAAAGGTGAGGGAAGAGGCGAGGGAGGAGAGGACGTGGCGAAGCGAGTGCCAGGATTGGGGGTGTACTGAGAACAAAGGCAGAAGGAGGAAATGGGAAAGGCTTACGGACGGCTGACTGATTGAAGTCATGGACTCTTTTCAAACAATGGCCTAAGAGGACTAATTAAAAAATAGTTTTGAGGTGGAGAACAAAATGATAGTACTTGTGTCGTTCAGTAACTCATTATAAAATCTATTAGATGATGCTCATAGTATGAAATTTATCTTCGCTTTTAGAATTCCCTATCTCTTGATAGACTCCTGTTAAAGTTTCAGATATATCCATCTCATGATTTCACTTTCATAGTCGATCGGAGCAACAACCTTTTTTCATTAAAAAAAATGAGAAGAATGAGTTTCGTGAGGAGATCAAACGATTATATTTAAAAGCCTTGACACCGATATAGATCAATGTCAAGTTGAATGAAGTTAATGGCACACCTGATTATGTGTTTTCGACTGTTTACCATTGGGTTAATGAGTTAAAACGTGGCCGTACATGCACAAATGATGAACACCGTTCCGGACGCCCAGTTGAATTGACTTCCTCCGAAATAATTTTCGAAATCCATGATATGGTTTTGAGTGATTGACGAATTAATGATAAACGAAATACGATAGTTGAGGCCACAGGCATGTCTAAAGGAACAAGGTTTTCAATTTCGTGCAAAAAATTGGGAGTGAAAAAATCTTGGTAATTTTCTTTTCCTACGCAACTTTGACTAGTTTCTGCGTTGTCCACAGTTAGATTTCAACCTAACTGTGGACAAGACATGGATACACTAATACACTCCAGAGACAACGGACTAGTCGAAAAAGTGGGTTTCTGCAGGCAATTCGGCTTCGAAGAAGGCTGATATTGTGAAGTAGAACGACAAATAGATGGCTGGGGCTGGGGAGTAGTAGGTTTTTTGTTGGGATTCATGGAAAATCATCTGTTTCTTTTACTTGCAAAAAGAACAAACGATAAATGATGAGCGTTATTCGTGGTTGTTGGACCAATTGAGCGAAGAAATAAATATAAACGTCCTCATTAAAGAAAGAAAAATTCTCTTCTATCAAATCAATGCAGGGGGGCACACCTTCACAGTTTTGATAGCAAAAATTATGGATCTAAAGTACGAATTATCTTTGAAAACATCCATCGCATTCACCAAATTTGACCACTGCGATTTTTTTCCAAATTTAAAGAGGTGGCTAGGTAGAAAACGATCACGTCGAACGAGGTCATTGCTAACACATCATTAATCTGATGACCTCCGAAATCCTACTTTCCGGGTGGCTTACAAAACTTGGAGAATATCCGGTAAAATGTATTGAGCTAAAAAGACATTAAGTTGAAAACTAAAAAAACCAAAAATATTGTTTCTATTTTTTACAAAGGACTTATTGAAATACCCACGTATATATGCACTTAAATGTGTACCTCTCCCAAAATATGGAAACGAGAAAAAGAAAATTTTCAATGTTGGCTTAATTAAGTGCCAGAGCATCCTTGAGGTGTAGAAGCGGTTAAAATAGAAGAGAAAGGACGAGAAAAAGAGCTTTATGGAGGAATGAGGTATGGTTACCCCAAATTAGTTATGTAATAGGTATGCTAAGATGATTTGTGCGAGTAAAGAGCGGTGAAGAATCGAACAACCAAGCAGAAAATGAGAGCCAAGAAGAAAACGGTTTGAAAAAAAGGAGCAGACAGAGACATATATGTGAATGTTGTCAAAGAGGTTCTCAGGCCAATTAGAAGCCTTAGTAAGTACGCACGCATGCCTGTATAACTGTGGCATCGGCTAAATTAAAACCACGTATATGGAAGATATTAAGGAATAACTTTTCCATCATTTCCGCGGATAATACTTTATTTGACTGCGCCCAAATCGGAAAGGAACGCTGTGAACGGTATGGATTTAAGGTGCATTCATTAAATTATAGTCCAAAGTAAGAATAAATATGGAAAAAAATGAAATTCAGATAAACACTGTACCAGTAATGACTCCAATGTTTTGAAATGACACATTTAATCGTTCGGAATTGTCACCTAAAATGTTATAGGTACTCGTGAAATATATGAAGCAATTTTCGCCTTCATATCTATTCTCCTAACACTCATACTTCCATTAAAAATGCTAAGTATATACAAATATAGATAACAAAACTGGGACGTATTTCTAGGATGAAAAGAGAACAAGTGAGACTTGGAATTTTTGCAAGGTTCCGAACACACAAGTTTAAATATGGCACAATGGGAATCATTATGGCTCGGCACTCATTCAGTGGGTTAGACCACAAAGATGCGTTAAGGGAGACAGACTCACATTCAGATAGACACAAATACTCGTTCTTTCCTCGCAAAATTAGGAATTATAATTATAAGAAATTAAAGTCACACTAGTAATAGCAAATGTATTCGAATTACAAGCGAGGATAAGATTAAACGCTACAGTGACTTCTGGCACATTCATAGGTTCATGTACATAGGTATGTTAGTTGCTGGTATGTGTTTGCGTGTGTGCACGTTAAAATGGGGTTTCTGTGAATATATGCGTCTCTGTTGGTGCGAATTGGAATGCGTTTGCTAGGCTTGCATTAGGAATTATTCTGTTTTACGGATGGTGCCCTATCACCTCCCGCCTCACGCTCTTGCGGGATATTGTGTGGATGTATGCAGATATTTGCAAAAAAATATCCTTTGAGTTCAGGAAAAATTTGTCTGAAAAACGACGCATTCGTGGCAGAATCATTAAATTATTCTGCATTATTAATTTAACGAAATTCCAGTGTTCATGAAGCGTTTTGATAATAATAATTAGATTAATGTTAACGAATTGTAAAATAAATAATTCGTGTGATATTTTTTATCTGATGAGAGCTCATTTCAATTACAAAACTGGAGACAAATGGAATTCTTTATTCCGCCTGGCAGCTGAGTCCCAAAAGTTGTTGACCCGGCTAATAGAATGGTTTTCTTGAGGAAAGGGTGTAAGGGGGGGGGGGTTGGAATTGTTACGCCCGCTAAATTAGACTGGCGTGAGCGTCCTTGGGAGTTTCCTTGGACAGAGAAAAGGGTGGGTAGAGTGAAAGGGAGTCGCGTTTATGGGGCATATGAGGGAGGGGGGGGGTCTATGTTGTATGACGAAAGAAGAAGCGAGGGAGGGAGCGGAACGAGGTAGGAAGCGGTGCTATGTTGTATGACGAAAGAAGGAGCGAGGGAGGGAGCGGAACGAGGTAGGAAGCGGTGGGCGAATTGGAGCGGTCGGGGCGAGAGAATGTGTGGGCCGTTGGGGGGACGAGGTCGAGCACAGCGACGGAAGGCGGCATCGCGGTCACCGGGAGGCTAGGGACTGCGGTGCTACGTGACGTAGTGGTGCGGAGTACTTTATTCTAGTCTCAAAACAGCGGGCATTTACCCAAGAGCTGAATGGAAGCTTGGATGGTTTGGCTACCCAGAAAGCACGGGTTCATATTCGCAGAACGCCACTCCTCCTACCTTAGCTATTCTCAACATGTGCGACATTTCGGTCCTGGTAACGGAGAGACCGGCCAGGGAAATATTAACTGTTCAAACATTCCCAATCAAAACAAAGTGCACCTACACAATAACCCCAAGAAGCCGCAAGGGAATGTTATGGGGGTTAGGGTATAAGTTTTACATCTACATATGATATTACCTGAAAGCCACCTGGAGGATGTGTGGCAGGGGGTGTATCCAACATCACGCTGGCACAGCACACGAACAGACATCCCACATCATGCATGAGAGGCAACATATATATATATATATATATATATATATATATATATATATATATATATATATATATATATATATATGTTGCCTCTCATGCATGATGTGGGATGTCTGTTCGTGTGCTGTGCCAGCGTATATATATATATATATATATATAATAATATAAATATATATATATATATATTATATATATATATAAATATATATATATGCATATATATATATATATATATATATATATATATGCATATATACACTCGAGGGTGGTCTGAAAAGATTTCGACCTAATAATGATACAAGACATTTTTTCTGAAATTTTCTGAGGTTGGAAACTTTTCAGGCCACCGTCGTATATGTCTTTGTGTGTGTGTGTACATATATATATATATATATATATATATATATATATATATATATATATATATATATATATACAATATAACATAAATAGAATAGAATAGCAACATTTAAAAGGACACTCACACGGTAAATTGTTCGAGCTTTCGGCCCTCTCAGAGGCCTTCTTCAAGTCAATTTACCGTTTGAGTGTCCTTTTAAATGTTGCTATTCTATTCTATTTATGTTGTATTGTGTCAGCCCATTATATATATATATATATATATATATATATATATATATATATATATATATATATATATATATTTGATTTGCGACAGTTATTTTTTAAGTTCATTTGCTCATGAAAAAATATATTCTTAAGAAAAAGTGTTTGTTCACGGCTATAGCTTCCTATACTTCACTTTTCAAGCTTACTTTCACTTTTCTACATAATTGCCGTACCCTCCGAGGCAATTTTCTTAACGTTGAACCAGCTTCTTTAATACCTCCATAAACGTATCGTATTTTCCCTTAATCTTTTCCAATTTTGTCGTTTCTTTTCCAATTTCTTCAATCTTCTGCAGATGTGTTTGGTCGGCATCACCCGCATCTTCCAGTTATTTCCGAAGATGTTTCCCAGGGGCCACGCCCCGTTGGCTTCCCTTTCCTGCTTCTCTCCTACCATCCTGATCAATTATGGTCGGAGCATTGCACGATGCGGAAAACATTTTGCGCTCCACGCACACTTAGGTGAAGGTGTATTCTCGTCCTAGAGATAATGAAAAATGAAGAAAGCAAGAGCGCCCCGGAATTTTTCCCCTTTTGCCAAACTCCCTCGCACATTTTGAGTTGGGTTAAAGGATGAAGTCCATTTATTAGGAGCGAAAGAAGAGGAGGAAAATTAATATTTCTCGCCAATTAGAGGTATCGAAATCATAATTACTCGTATCGTTACACTCAGCACATTTATGATTCCTACCAAAATCGCTGATTCGAGAACGCTCAAAATAAAGAGAAACGTGACCCGGAATAGATACTGTCACAAAAATGAAGGAAGATTAATTGAATAGGATAGGAGTGTGACATAATTTCTATACTATGATGAAAAGCCTTTAAGAACATATTTATATACTTTAATTTGTTATCCTCGTGGTGTATTTGATTGTTTTGAAATAGACCTCGTATATACGAGGCCTGTTCAAAATGTATCGCGAAATTTGAATTTTTGCGGGTTACGTATATTTAATTTTTGGGTTTTTTGTTAAGTTATATATGGTACTTAAATCTCTTCATTATGCCGAAAAGTTCGGCCATTTTGAATTTTCCGTTAATTTTTTACAGCTGTTTTGCTGGGACGTGTTTTGGGTTAGCTTCGTGTTTTGTCTGTTCCAAGAAACGGATTAAAGAATCTGTATCAAATAGTTTGTGAAAAAAGAAATTAAGTGCGCGGACACATTCCGAATATTAACTGTGGCATATGGAGAAGCTACCTTGGCCCGAAGCAACGTTTATTGGTGGTACAAGATGTTCTCAGAGGGTCGAGAAGATTTGAACGACTAAGAGCGGGCCTGACACCCGAGCACGTCAACAACAGACGAAAACAATGATGGGTGAAGAAAATAGTATTGGCCAATCGTCGAATCCCCGTTGTAAAAGTTCTTGAGTACCTAAACATATCGTTTGGCTCATGCCATTCGATTTTTACCAATGGTTTGGCCATGGCATGAGTCGCCGCGAAATGTGTACCAAAATTGCTCAATTTCGACCAAAAACAGCAACGAATTAACATTGCTAATGAGGTGTTGGGCTCTGTCCGCGACGACCCAAATTTGCTCCAGAGGATCATAACTGGTGGCGACTCATGGGTTAATGGTTATGACGTGGAAGCTATAGCTCAATCATCCCAATGGAAGCTGCAGCACGAGCCAAGACCGAAGTTCGGTCGAACTTTCCCATTCGACCGCCAAGTTCGGTCGAATGCCAAAGTTTTGCTTATAGTTTTCTTCAATTGCAAGGGCGTGGTGAATCATGAGTTCCTGCCACAGTATAGGACGGTGAATAAGGAATACTGCCTGCAAGTTGTGCGCAATTTGCGCGAAGCAATCCGCCACAAACGCCCGGATTTGTGGAAGAACAAAAATTGGCTTTTGCACCATGGCAACGCCCCTGTTCACAACGGTAATTTGTGCGCGCATTTTTGGCCAAAAACCACACACTAAAGATGCCGCAGCCACCTTATGCCCCAGATTTGGATCCCAGTGACTATTTCTTGTTCCCGAAACTGAAGGGGACCATGAAAGGACCAAACTACGCTACGATTGACGAGATAAAGACTGCGTCGAAGGAAGATATGCATAATAATGGGATGGCACAATAGAACACAAATAGAATAGCAACATTTATGCCGTCGCATTTGTGCCGTCCCATTATTGTGCCGCTCGTGTGAGTTTTTCCGTAAAATCGTTATATATATATATAAATAATGGGCTGACACAACATAACACAAATAGAAAAGAATAGACACATATAAAAGAACACTTACACGGTAAATTGTTCGAGCTTTCGGCCCTCTCAGGGGCCTTCTTCAAGAGAGTCTCTCTTGAAGAAGGCCCCTGAGAGGGCCGAAAGCTCGAACAATTTACCGTGTAAGTGTTCTTTTATATGTGTCTATTCTTTTCTATTTGTGTTATGTTGTGTCAGCCCATTATTGTGCCGCTCGTATGAGTTTTTCCGGACAATCGTTATATATATATATATATATATATATATATATATATATATATATATATACATACATATATATATATTTATATATATATGTATGTATTTATATATCCATGCGCACACATACAAATATATATGAGCGTATGTGTGTATGTCGAGGATGATATTCAACTAATGACATCACAACGGGCGCAACCGGCAGTCCAACAGAGCAATAAATATGCTGTGAAATTTTTACCAAGTTCAGTTTTTTTATATAGGCAACCGTTGCACCAACTAACGCCATAGCATCATTCATTTTGTGTCATTGATGTCAGTCATGCAATTCAAAAAAACGATGGGGAGAAAAATAATTCAAGTCTCAGGTTACCTCAGTAGTTCGGGTAACATAAACTAGAGACGATCTCTCGGACAAAGAGATCCAAGGATACGTTATTCCGTTTGCAATTCACAATCGCAATACAAAGGGTAATGAAGTCACAAATGATTGCCAATCTCACCTAAATATGCTCCACCATCTATATTTACATGGTAAATGTTCTAACATCCGATTTCACATGCACATACGTGAGCTTAGGGAGTATTGTGTTGTTGCTCCTGCATGGACACCCTACTTTCTTGAGTTTGGAGGTCATCCAATGTCCATGTATCTATATATATATATATATATATATATATATATATATATATATATATATATATATATATATACACACACATATACAAGAAGATTTAGAATATTTTAGCAATTGGTGGAAATCAACAATGGGTAAAATTTGATTTACAGGGTTCGTCCGGAAAATAAGTGTACTGAGCTCAGGAAAAAAAATGTATTACACTTTTACATATCTTAAGCTAATATTCCTCAAAATAGGACCCTTGTGAGTCGATACACTTGTTCCAGCGGCGTTCCCATTCCTGGAACGCTCCCGCGAAGGCATCATCGGGAACCTCTCGAAGACTCGTCGTCGACCTCTTCTCTGCCCTCCACGAACATCTTGTGCCACCGAAAGATCATGTTTCTGGACATGGCTGACTCCCCGTAAGCCTGGTTAATCATACCGACAGTTTCGGTAGACGATTTCCCAAGCTTTACCGCAAATTTGATGGAATCCAAAAACTTCGGCATCGCGTTCCGTGACGTGGGTCGAGCGTGGAGGTTCGCGTTAACAGAGCTCCTCACTACACCACAGCTCAGAGCCGACTGCCTTTTTCAGCGTCGCTTGCCAACATACCCCCCTCCAATCGCAGCCCGTCAGAGCGGTGCTGGGCGCGCCTGGAGCGGCGCGCCCAGCCCAGGAGTCAGTACACTTATTTTCCGGACGAACCCTGTAGATATAATCCTTATCTCTTTTTAACGGTAATTCAAAGCACCTTTTTTACGCCGAATGCCAAAGCCAATTTACTCACCTTAATCAACAATGCCTAATTCAAATCTAACTTCCACCTGGCATAATTAAAGCGGCCGATACTTTTAATTTTAAAACACAATTATAATAAATTCTAAAATTTTAACACAAATATGTATTTTTGGATATTTTATGCCACTTATTAACACAAAAATAGTGAAATATAGATTATTTAAGGCAGAAAATAATAAAATATACCAATCACGACTGGAACAAATTTATTTTGTACTGTTTGCTATGTCAAGATGGCATTCAATTTAGTTTCTATTGACAGAGGATTTCAAGAGAATTCAATAGACGCTTATTTCCATGGATTATGGTGAAACAATAATCCTATGGCATGCATGAAATCTTCAAAACAGAAGAGAAATTCAATAATTTAATGAAAGGGTTTCATCTGATCTCGAATGCTGAACACGTTTTAAGTGGAAATTATACTGAGTTACTGCAATGAGTGAATCTGGTTCATTTCTCGGGAATTCAAATTAACAGTATTATTTAGGTGTAAATGATTTCTCCTCTTGGGTATAAGGTGGCGAATACAGACCTCAACGAGTGCTTTGGCTGTGACGCTAAGACGAGAGTGACAAAGGAATATCCTGACTTGTATCTTAGATTTGGAGGGCGGGGAGCTTAGTGGTTAAAAACAAGGGGTGGGAAGAGTGAATGCTAAATAAGAGTGTTTAATTTTCAAAGGAAAAACTTGATTCACCGTGAGTGACTAGGAAGACGAAATAGGGAAGCGATGCAAAACGCACTCCATCCCGTGCTTGTGCTCCTGACAGTGGGCCCGACACGCCGTAAATTTCAACATTGACACTTGGAGGGAGGTAGGTCATGTTTCACGTTCCATCCCCATTTAGACACGCCACGCTCAGCATAAAAACGACGCATGTGGGCCGCGGAAAACTAAATTTGCTACCGGATGCGTTGGATTCTCTTTCTTTATCCTTTTTCCTCTAAAATAACCCATATTCTCCTAACTGGAGTGTGCCATAGCTGACCTACTCGACAGTAACGGCTGCTAATTACAGAGTGTGAAACCCAGTAATCATAGCCTTATATTTTTTCCTCGTTTCTGAACTTTCATTTATTTGCCATTTTTCAGATGTATCCCATTGTTGACACTGTGAATACTTCTTCTCATTCAAATTTCATAGACTTCACTATTTATTGATTTTTATTAACGTTCGATTCGCAGTCACGAAATGCTCTCTGGAACGGTCACTTGACAAAAAGCCCTTTATGTCAGTCAAAAATATTAACTGACGCCTACAACTGACTTGACCAGTAAGGACCTTGGTTAACTTATGAAAGCATTAGTACTAGTAGTTTGTTCTAGTACTAGTTTGACGATTCTCATTCCAATGGTTATGAAAAAGCTGCAGTTTGTAATAGTTGCATTTATTTCTTAATTTACGTCACATATGTCACTTCTTAAATTGAATAAAACACTAAGGTATAAATAAGCAAGTTAGAAAATATAGTATTGGTAGTTTCTGATAAAGAGAATGAAAATAGATTAATAAATGCATTATTTCTTATGTACTTCGAAACCATAATGGTTTGAAAATAGGTGTCAAATAACCAAAGATATTTATGAAAAGTGTTCGTTTGCATAATATTCCTAAGCCCAGGCGAGGGTGCGTGGTTGAGGTGTTAGGGCACCAACTAGCAGGGGCGCGAGGGAATATTAGTACGGTGTGGTTGGAGGGCAGGGAATGAACAGGACGGCATAGCCGTGAGCAAGACCCAGGTGACCCTCCCTAATTGTAGTAAACTTAAAGGTGATTGAACACAAAGTATATATTTATGAGATGTGAATTCATGCACAGCTATTGAAGTACGATGGCACAATTCAATTGGAGTATAAGTAGCGATAGTCCCCCGGGTTGTGGCAGGTTTATAACCCTGGCCGCTACATACTATTGCACCTCTAAGCCTTCACCACCATGAAAAAAATAACCTTAAACCCCATACTAACTATTATAACAACTCATTTTTTTGCTCTGAAAAATGTAAACCTCCTTTAATTCCATTCAAAATCCCTACTCTGTTATTCTATGCCTATACCATGGAAGTAGGTTAGTTTTTACCAACTTTACTAAAGGATATCAAAAAGAGCACTGACTTTTGGTCTAACTAGAAATCCTGCCCACAAACCAGAAACCCTATTTCGTAGTATCAAGTGGTGCCCCTGGGAATAGGTGATTCGGGGGCAGAACGAAGGGGAGGATGCGGAGGATTAGCTGTGATGAATGCGGGCGCTGGGCGTTGGGAATTAGGAGTCAATGAAGGCGGTAGGGCGATGGGAAGGGAGGAGGTGATGGAAGGAACGGCTCAAGGAGGGCGAGGGGTGGAGGGAGATTGGGGAGGAGTAATCGAAGGGGCGCGCCCGGGAGAGATGGGGAGGAGGGGGGACAAGGGGGAACGGAGGACCCGAAAGCTGGCATGGTATCAGTGGGAGGTGGACTCGGGACTGGTCGGAGGGGTGCTCAGAACCATCGGCTGAGCATCACAACTACCCCCGGAACGCGAACTCGGGCGGAACTCATTTGCAAACACTTTTGAAGCGGAAGCCAAGCCGTCACTGTCACTTTACTGACGGAAATTACCCATTCACCAAAAATTCTACATTTGTTCATCCTTATTATGCATACATTGTTTCATCCAATGAGCAAATATCGAGAAAAAGCTCGTTTCATAAATTCAAAGGCTTACTGAAAAAGTTTTCAATGCTGGGATAGCTTATCACACCTTCGTAATTGATACGTAACACAAGACACATATTTTAAAACCTATATAATTTCTCTGGTCCTAAGAGAAAATATTTGAGCTAGGATGACCTTAAAATATTTTTATAAAAAACCTTTACCGAAACAATCGGTGAATTTCGTGGAATTTTGAGAAGGTAGAGCTATTTTTTCAAGTATGACTCATCATAGAGCGCTCAAAAAGAAGAGAGTTAGAGCATAGTGGAAAATTGTTACCGAATTAAGTAGTCTCCGCAGTGAATCTACTCAATGCTTACAACTTGGCTGTGCAAGATAGAAATAGGAATTAAATGAAGCATTGCCAAAAACCTCATACACATAACAGATGGGGAGTGCTCGTTTATTGCAAACGAATTTTTAAATAATGCAATTGGCCAAATAGATTTTGCTAAAAGACGGCTTAAAGAATCAGTCAAACGCAGCGCCAGAGCTATGCTTCCCCATTTTCGTACTAATAAGCCTCGCCTTACTTCCTTCCCCTTTTAATAAAGATGGTCCTACTGAGGTCCATTAGCCCATTCTTCTTCCAATGATTAAGTTCAATATATCTCATTTTGATAAGGAAGAGTCGATCATTCCCGGACTACGCCATTCTTGCAATGTGAAAGTGATGATAGATGGAATGCCCCTCAAAAGAGAAAGTTTCGCTTCGACGCAATACGACATAATTGAATTGGCAATTTAAATCTCGGTTGAAAAGGCGGAAGAGATGCGTCGACGCAATTTGACGCGTGTCCCTGAATGAGTTACCCCTATTAGATACCAACTAGCTTCGACTGTTGGCCAGTGGTTCTGTCCACAAGCACGCTCCTCTAGACGCAGGGGAGAGTGGTGGCGTCTTCGAGAGAAGGACGGGATGAGGGCTAATCAGGGGGTGGTAGACAAGGGGGGCTGGGGGGATGGACTCCAGTGGAGGCGGTGGGTGGGGAAGGGGGGAATAGGGAGGGGGGAATAGGGAGAGGGGAAGGAAGAGGGGATGGGGTGTAAGAGTAGGGGGATGGGCGAGGGCCTCGAAGGAGAGCTGGTCGGATTGGACACAATTGAATTTCTGTCGGGTCCAAGTTCTCCAACGGGCACCAAACCACTTTCCTCCGTGTCTTTCTGCCACCACTTTCCTGTTTTCCCTTCCCACCCACCCGCCCATCCCTATCCTCCCCCTCCCTGTCTTGCCTCCCTCCCCCTTCCGCCACTACTTTCTCCTCCATGTGACGCCTCTCCTCTACGTTGGAATCCCAGAGGACTCCAGGGAATAGCCTCTCGAGTGTGTGGGGACGGGGGGGTAATGGGAAAGAGAATGGAAGTGTAAGACGAAGAGGCGAGGAAGGCAGACAAGGGGGCTGCGGGGTACGAAATAAGAGCACAAGAACGGTGGCATGGTAAAAAGACGGAGAGATGGAGGAAATGAAGGTGATGTAGAGGGAGAAGCGAGGAGGTATTAATTTGGCGTTGGAAACGGGAGCCATGATCTTCCCATGCGACAGGTTGTCCACAAAAAAGGGGGGAAGTTTTTTCAAAGATTTTATAATTTTGAATATTTTCATACATGCCCTAATTTTTCTGTCAAAGTGGTTTTAAATGCATACGTCTTTACTGAATAATTGATCAATCAGAAGATAGACATCAGCTGACGAGGGTAGGGTCCACCTCATCCTTAAGGTTTCTAACGTTTTACCATTTGACTACCACGATCTCTGTTGCTTAAACATTTAAAAAATATTTTATTAATATAATGACGAAGTTTACAGAATAAATACATTCAAAATAACTGACTCTATCCTTTCTGAATAACCCAATTTCTTTTAAGGAACAAAGCTGTAATTCAGAAATCTAATTAATTTTATGTTGGGTGACACTTCTAGATCAATAATTGAAAATTAGCATATGATGGACACTCCAACGTCACGGACAATAAGGGGGAGTACAATGCTTCCCACTCCAAGTAATGACGAATTATACCTCATCGTTACACACCAGTCTAACTGAGCACAATACTTTTTGTTCAAAATAATGTTTCAGCATTCGAGGGAAAGCGTATTATTGACTAAAACAGTTTATAACGTCATTGTTTACGCTAGTCTAAGTAGCTGAGGTGATTCCTCTTCAGTCGATGTAGCCTTGTTTTTCACTATTATTCTGTCAAACAGTCAATTTGACTCAATTCCAGTATCTCTTCCCGCGTGAATATAATATCAGATTCACAAATTGCGGCTTGATGTGGTGGAAATTATTCATATTCAAATAAAGAATTCAAAATATTTTCACAAAATTAAAAATTTTATAAAACGGCGCGCGTTTTGATTCTTAAGAGTCATTTTCAGGCAATTATGTCAGGTCGTTCATCTAATCTTATTTTGTGGAAAAGCACTACATTTATTTTTTGAAAAGTAGGTATATTAGCAGTTAAAAATTAAATATTGTGGTGCACGTAAGTCTAATTGTAACATCATTTGGTAAGTTTACGTGAAAAATGTTTCGATTCGCTCTTAGCTCTTAGTGAGTACCATATATTTATTCCCTTTTTCTGATCATTTTCGCGTTTTGGTTCCTTGAATAGTGACAGTGAAGCCGCTGTAAGTCTTGGGGAGTTACTCGAGCTCTTTCGGTGATGTGGTTCTCTTGAACATTGTATGCAATTTACGTGGACGTCAAATGGTTTTAACCTAAGAACGTTATATTATTTTTTTCTTAAACATACGTGTTTTTACCTAAGTTTTGGAATTTATTAGAGAGATCTTCTGTAACAATATTAATGATTATATTTATACTCAGATACGCAGCTCGTGTTACTGAAATTAAAATTATCTATATCATTAGAATTATTTTATTTATTTATCGGTAGCTAATTTTAAAAAAACCTATTTTTTGGCTAAACAAAAAGCGAAGTTTTTTTAATCACTCCCTGTTACACAGCCAGGCTTCAGGAGTGATTCTCAAAGTACCTTATCGATGTAGTTCTTTGTAATGTGCAATATGAATTGTGCAAACTTTGAGTCATGGGGGTGCCATATCACATATTCTAGCTGTTATCATGGTACAAAGTACCACGTAGGGGTAGATGCACATAATGGCAATGAAATTCTTCTAATGTAAAATAAGCATGCTATTTTTCATTTGAGAACTAAAACAAACTGCCTTAACTTGTAGTGATTGTCTATTACCAACAATTGGAGACTGTGGGATCAGGTCAATTAGCGATTGAAGCAGGGTGGAAGACGTATCTTCAGCCGTCTGTGTATACTACGCGGAGGAAGCCTGCAGCTTATTGTCCGGTGACCAAAAACCATTCCCTCAACCTCTAAGCTCCAAACAGACATTTTATACGTAACAGACGAACTTTACGACATCATGATGACGGCCCGTACAACGTACCCATTTACCTGACACGAAAAGTATCATCCTCGAAAAGTCTTCAGAACCGGATGTCCAATGGGGGGGTGACAGATTGAAGAGGAGTGGAGAAGACAGAGAGAATGCATTGGTGATGTTTAAATGCCCCATTCGTTTCATTTAACGGCGCAGAAGTAGGGAGGAGGAGAGGGAGAAAAAGAGGATGAGAGGGCATCGGGGCCCATCGGAAGAAACACGCTGACGGCGTAATTCCGGTAATGACCAAGCCATGAGTCTTCCTGAAATCGGCCGCCTTAAATCCTCACCGAGGGTCAGTAAGTTCCGAAAAAGACTAGGAGAGGCCTTTCGTAGGATTAAAGCGAATGAAAAGAATACATGGACATTGACACGGTACCCTGTTAGTCACCACAAGGGAGAGTGCATATACTAGGGGATAAGGGATGATTATACAACAGGTATTTACAACCAAAATAATTAAACATATTTGTTTAATAGTAGTCATCCTGGTTAGGGTAGACTCCCGATAAACCCAGGTCTAGAAACTATTGTGCTTCTTCGAGCTGGCTAATGTTTCATTAAATATCCTTGGACCCCATGCAACGTATTACCATCACTCTTTCCTTAGTTCAGCATAGTTTCTATCTCCCTTCATTCCATTCAGACGCCTTTTATTTTCCTTCCTCCACGTCACTTCCCAAGCCTCCCTGCACTCTATTAACGTCTGTAGCATCCCATTTCCTCACAGTATTTCCTGGATCAAATTGTCTTGCCTTCTTTGAATTCCGTCCAACAAACTTCCCTCTTCCCCTATGGTGCCTATCACTTCATTTCTTTCCCTTTTAATCCATTTCGTTTTTTTATTCGGTTCCGAGTCAGTTAAAAACCAAGAATTACCGATATGTTTTGGTGATGATATCATTCAAACGTTGTAAATAGTTTTAAAAACTGATTTACATGCATTGCAACAACACATTTTGATGCCATATTCTGCGCTCTATGCATGCGTGACGAGTTGCTTGATGCTTGCAATAAAATGAGAAATACATTAAAAAACAAATACAGGATACCTAGGAAATAAATTTTCTTGGGTGGCTTTGCTGATGATTATTCTGATCCATTATTATTCATGGGAAAAAAAATATATCATTCCGTTCTGCTATTTATATTGAATTTACATATAATAATAGTAGTAAGAGAATTCCATTGATGTTTTTTTTTAATTTTGTATGAAACATCAATCCTTTATAATTAATTTTAGGGATTGTTTCATTGAATTATGCATTTTAAAAAGTAATAATTGATTCACGATAAAGCCAGTCTCTCAATCAACAAACCAGAGAAAATTTATGTAAATTGAGAGTTCTTCGCCCTACTAATGCCCCAGAAAATACTTCGTCGCTTCAAGGAACACAATATAGTATTTCCCATAAGTTCTTCCGCTGAGGTTTTAACAAAAGAGGTAGCGGGAAAAAATATCCAGTAATTCGTATACTCATATATGAGAAAGTGTTGACGAAGCAAACATTACGATAGATATAATGAATTATTGTAAACACACATTCACATTCCGATAAACTATAATTTTAATAATGAGGCACGTTTGGAGACAGGCAAAAAGAGGTGGGTTGAGGAGACAAAAGGAGAGGTCAGAAAAAAATGAAGAAATACGGAGGACAAGTTAACTGTTCCCGACGGTATTTGCTCTAAAACAGACATGGCTACTTGATTCCAATGTCTCTATGCTCAGAGTGACCATAGAGACTAAAGCATAAATATCAAAGAAATGTGAGGATTTTCAGGCCAAAACTTCCTTGTTCACATGTTGTTTTCTCTATGATACATAATATACGAGAGTACACAGCCGGCAGATAGTTTTATGAAATCATATTAAATACGTTGTATTTTATAAAACATAGTCTGGATTCCACTGAAACCCAATTTCTTGATAAAAAATAACTTCTTTTAAATAGAAAAGTTTTTTATAGAATGAGAAATATTTGTATAATTAACTAAGCATAAGAGAATTTCACATTAGGTTTTCAACATTTCCATCGGGTTACTCAAATACAAGAGTAAGTGAGGCTTAGGGGAGAGAAATTAACCATGCAATATCACTTCCGAGGGTGATCATATATAAACAAAAAAAACGTTGACCTAATCATAAAAAAGTTGAACGATTTTTTTAAATTTTCCTGACAATTCGAAGATAATTTGAAAATCCAGTAAATTTTCAAATCTACAAGGATTTTCGAGCACGTGCACACCCTGATGCCGCGCCATTTCGCATTATGATAAAACTACTCTAAGAAGAGATATGCTGCTAAGTAAATTCCTTACAAAAGCTTGGAGGTGATAAAAGGAAATTTTCTTGTCCTAATTTTGGTTATAGACAATGCTTAGTGCGTTTTCCTTAAACTAAAGATGTACTCTCTCACACTACGCTAAAAGTAAACTGTGAGATATTGTTCTGCAACAAACCACACCTAAAAGAGCATATAACTAATAATTTAATAGGTAGGTAAAGATTGAGTTTTTAATTAATATATTTATTGTAACATTATATTTATTTCCATCATTTTACAACGTTACAAGTATAAATGAATTAGGTAAATCCACTAAAATAAAAAATCAATACGCTAAGCCTACCTTATAGGAAAGGGGAAAGTCCATAGTTGCAAAATACTTATCAAGTTAACCAAACAATATTAAGCATGTGAGTTCTATCGGTCCATGACATCTGCAACTTGAAAAGGATATAATGCCATTTTTATATCGATTATCTCATCCAACAAGGTGCTAACTACCGACGGTCGTGATGGCGTGTGTTTTCAATATTGAGAACGAGATGGCAGCATCGCTCTATGAAACAATTTTTAAAGTTAAGAAACAATTCAAATATACCCTTGAACGATATAAAATTTCATTTCGTGAGATGAAAAGATCTTAACTGTATTTTTTTCTGAACCAGAATGGTGGCTGAGAAAACCGCATATTCCAAGTCACAAGTATCAAGATAAAAGGAAATGCTTCACAAAAAAATGTCGTATTAAGTTCTCATATTTTTCCACACGATATATAGGCTTCCAGTAGCTTAAAAGTAATCAATGACAATCTCTTCTAGTGGGAAAAGCACTAAAAGAAAGTTAAACTAAGCTAAACTAAATCTTTTCAGGTGATGAAACGGGAATTGGTTTTAATAATCGCCTAGGTTATAAAACAGGGTCGTTAATATGAATTAAAAATTTAATTATGATTATAAAATCGAGGTTTTTTCAGTAAATTTAATAATCGTGTAATTTTTGTTGGTCGTTAAATGATGGCTTACATTTCATTGCTGTCTTTTTGGTCAGACTTAAGAATTAGCTAGAGAAACCCCATTGGATTACCACACCACAAGAAGGGTATAATATAATCTATTAAACATAACATAATTGCACCCTGACCATACGCATGTTTAGGTTTAAATAATGAACAGCAAATAAAAATCTAAAATGCAAAACCCATGCCAAAGTTTTTAGCATTAAAATATTTTATTTTAAACCTATTATCACACTAAACAAACTAAATAGTCGTAGTTCTTGAGATATGTCTTGATATACGTATTTCCATTTTAAAATGTTTTTAAGGTTATTTAATAAATGAGTTGACGCTTGAAGGTAAAACCTATGAAATAAAATAAAGCAAATGATAGCAGTACATTATGCCGAAAGGCAAGTCTACCATTGCCTTATAGTAAGCAGCAACGTGCTTCACTCAACGGAGTGATCAGTGGCTGAGTGACCATATGGGCACAAAACCTAAGACACCAAATTCGCACGTATAACAATGCCTAATGACAATCCGACAATCATATATTTTAAGATCATTATTCCAGAAAGAAACTTAAAACTGGCAATGTTTTCAGTGGCTGAGTGATACACTTTTTAAAACATTAGAATAATATATTTATACCACACAAACAAAACATTTCCTAAAATAATCGTGCTCACAGATAAAATTAAGAAAAATAAATTTCAAACATTTTTAATACATTTTTTACGTGTTACAGAAAATTCACAGATAAAGGTAAAACGTAAGTATATGTTTCTAGGAAAATCGATGGTGAAAAAACAACCTGGAATACCTGGAAACTAATATCAATAAATCGATGGAAGTTTCCTATTTTCCTGGTACAAAAGAAAGAGGAATGGCTATTTCTCATTCAATAGTAGAGTCCCATGGGGGACAATTCTTGACAGTTTTCCCGATGATTAGAGTGAAAAAGAAAAAAGTTGATAACAATTCGCGATTGACGGGTTTAGGGGAGATTTTTACTAAAAACTTTACAAAGATAAAAGTGGAAAAGTCTTTGAAAAATCGAATGGGGTGAAGGGGAAAGAATTTTTCTGCACGAGTTAACACGATCATTTTTTCGGCGTTTTTAAGCCTCGCACTGAAGATACTTGACGTTAAAGCGTTGGTAAATTAATTCTGACTATAAATAAAATCAAATTTTATTTTGATGGGCCATAAATCCTGTATTCCCTTTATTTCCCACCTCTTTCTCTATCCCTCTTGTTTCCCAAAGCCACAACAACAAAAACACCCTCGGCACTCTTTTGAATCTCAGTTCATGCGCCATATCTGCAATGTGAAACAGCGCACAAGCAACAAACTCAAATGGGGCGCACACGAGATTGCATTTTCCAATATTTTTAATCGAACGCCCGCGCACACAGCCGACGGCCGAGAGAGACGCGCGGGGATCTCGCTCCATTTATACAAAAAAAAAGTTCGTCTGTTTAATAAAAAAAAGTGCACCCCCTTCCCTACTCCACCCCTTCCTCTCCCCCGACACACACACACCAGATCCAGCACTCGGCCACGATCGCGTCGCTCTCACCCACGCGGAGCGCCTCTATCGGTTTCCAAGCATCGCAGACGTAAAACCAATGAGAGCGCAAACTCTCAAACCAACGGAAGACGAGCTCGAGTAATATTTTCCCTCCGTGAGTGAAGGTGCATTCTGGGAAGAGTTCGTGAGGCGGGATGGGAAGCGCGCTGTTATGGAGAAGAGGGGAGATTACAATTGGTATCGGGGAGGAGAGGAGAATCCACCGCAGGACTCAGGGCTCGCAACCACCGAGGCCGCGGGAGGTATTCGCGGCATTCGGCTTTCCACGCTGAAGCTACCAGGAGGTCGAGAAAGATGAGAAAGGAGAAGCTTCACGGATAGTCCCCAATTGATTCAATCGATAAAGAGCTCAGTAAAATGTGGTACACATCGGAGCCTTTCATAAAAGTACATTCCATTCAATGGTGAGTGGTATTTGAAAAAATATTTGCTCTTATTAATTTTATCAAATTCAATGATCGAAGCGTAAAGAAAACCGAATACGGATCATGAGAATAGAGATTTCAATTTGAGTTCTTTAGGTTAACCTAGATACTTAACCATAAAAGTTAAAAGCCCCATGTATATTGTAGATAATTAATTCCCGCACAGAAGAGCACTACTTGAGAGTAATTAATATCTGTGTAAGAGAAGACCGAAATGTCACCATTGAGAGAACGGAGCATGTCCATTTTAAAGTGCCCACTCTACAGACCTTTCCATGTAAATATAAGAATAAGGATACATTTAGCGTAAGTATTAAAAGACATTTCAAATGAATCTTGTGCGCTCTTTTAGCCTAGGTGTATGAAAATTTTTCAGTCGTACCTACACAACGATGCCAAAGAGTTTTTTATGCTCGTGCAACATCAACAAGAAGAAACCCGTATATTCAGCCAATACGGATTAAATCGTCTACATGAAGTATATTATTAATGAGAATTCACTAAATCAAAATAAGGAAAATGTTCAAAGATTAACAAACCTAAAGCTGTTGATGTTACCTTTGTGTAAACTAAATTCGAATATCTCACAAAAGGCATGAAAAATGCCCCCAGGGTGCATTGATGGAAATGTAATTCTGGAGTCAATGATACAAAGATAAGAACATTGGGTGAATAAGGTGAGGGAAAGAAAAGAATTGACATGTTAAACGGGAATTATGGAGAGAAGGCATGTAGAATTGAAGTACGACTTATTATAATGCAGAAGTTATTCAGTGCCGTGCTAGGTGGGGAGTTGAACTATAGTATAGCATAGTCATCGAGTCCTTCAAAAACTCATTTGACGGGTGAACAATCCAATGATGGTGTCTCTAAAAATTTCATGAACGGTTGGAAAATGAGGATGGTTTCTTGGATGTTTTCTCCAACTGGTCACCTGTACGAAATTAAAAGCAGAAGTTCCAAAAACAACAGCGAGAAAAGGAAAAAAAATCAAACTGCAAAAAGCCTGGATCCAAACCAAATTATTATCTATTCCTAAAATCATTATATTTCCTCTCCCACTTCTTTTTTTCACACAAAACACTTTTTAACACTTGCTGCACATTTCCATGCACGCATTCCGAATGCATGCATATTCAATGAGTATGTAATCGGATTGCGAAAATAACTGTTTACTCTTGCGTTAACATGGTTGAAACTATCACCAGTTTGAAAACGTGAGAAACAAAAAAACATTAGTTACCTCTGAATTAAAAAGCTAATCAGGAATAAAGTTTTGACGGTTTTATCGCTCCGGTTGGGAGGAGAAATATTTAAATTTAATTTAGAACTCCACATATCTCGACCATTAAAGTCGCACTATCTCCCAAAGCTGACCAACTCAATTTACTTTCGAGGGGTCGAGAAGGTCAAAAGTATTTAGGACACTGACAGCCGAAGTAGATATATCTAGAACCTCTGGTTCATAGCAGTTTACAAGGAATAAATTATATATGTGTTTTATGCCTTGACTGGTAAACACAACGCAACTGCTCCGCAGTCAGCTCATTTGTGTTTCACCTTTTGTGACACATCAAGAAAGTTTTTGTGCCAACATAGATGGGTTATTCATGAAAAATGTTCACACGTATCCCTGGATTCACAGAGCATCAATGAAATGGCTCCAAACAGAAATGCAGATAAAATATGAATTATTTTTATCAGGTGTTTAAGATAACGAAATATAAATCAATATTCTATTCATAAAAAATTCAAATACAAGGAGAGATGATCGTTCAAAACAATGAATACCAAATAAACTTATATACTTGTCCATAATTATAGTCTGTATTATACTTATACAATATATAGTTTTTCAAACTATCCTGTCCCCTGCCAATCTCACCATTCGCTCATTACTCCTTGCATCGACATATTGCATTACCTGCTTCTGGTATTTCATATTAGGCTTTTCTCCGTAGTTCATCCCCTCCATGTGTCCATACATTATGATCAACCATCGTTCTTCAATTTTGTCCAATCAATTTCCCTCTTCCTCTTGTAAGTGTTCTCGTAGGCCTCTCTCTTAAGCAACTCAACATGATTCACGAAAAGAGCAGCAGGCAAGAATTAGACTCCGTGAAAAGTACAGGGCATCTGAGTGCTCTTACGATACCGAAGGAATTATAAGGGTACCAAATTATATTCGAGGCAGGTATTGAGAATAACAAACTTTGTTTAAACACCGCAATAGACGTACGCATTATGTATTGCATGCATGGAATATGCCTGGGCAATTTAGAAAAATATCGGAGGCTTGGGTTAAAATAAACCAACATTAGGAATGAGGAAGGGACGATAGAAGCAGGTAAGGTTTCATCTCACAGAGTACTATCAAAGAGGCTGGAATTTATTCCACACACGTTTTATGCGGCGGACCCTTGTGACTTACAAAGTAATCGAGGAAACCAGGTTTCCTCGACCCCTCATATTTACGTTTTATTGATTAAATGTGGAGAGAGGGGAAACATACAATCCAAAATTAACCAACAACAAATAGTTCGCTTCTATTGCAGTAAAATGTTATTTTGGTAGCAAGAAAAGTGCCCTTAACTAATTAGAATAATTAGGTGCTTCCGTCGGTCTCTCAAAAACATAGAATTGTTAAAACCGTCATCTTTTAGTGCATGAACTTCTTAATAAATGATAAAAAAAATATATTAAAACAAATATTTGTGAGAACATCATCTATTTGCAGGTCTTTAAAAACAACGATGACACGCTCAGAATCAGAATAAGTAAAAGTATTCCTTATACTGAAATATTTACAACGATTTTTATCAATGAATTTAACAAATTTAACTTGCAATCACATAGTTTACGCCTAATAAAATCAATATGAGGTTGCCTTGGTCAATTTATACCATTTAAGTAGTAGTTACACCTCGATTTGGTACCATTTTATGCTCGTTTAAGATAAGAGTGTATTTTTACCATCGTGAATTACTACGGTCTTAGAAGATCCGACTATGAACGTGGCAAGTTAACCCAACTCCGTAACTGGCCAGAAAAATCAATAACACTTCAAAAGGGCTAGGGTCTGCGGCACCAGTAAATTGACGCCGAGACATCGCGTGCGAACTTTTCGATTACAGCTCTCACGTTTCGGATAAAACGAGACCACCTCTTAAGCCATTGCCTAGAGTGAGGTTAGTCCTTATGTTAACCCTTTTCCGCACACACAGTGTTTTTGCACCGCATGATATTCTAATAAGGGAGACGGGACGTGGCGAGCGGCGAACGGACTAAGAAGCCTTACTCGCAAGCACACGGCGCGGCACTCTTGAGAGCATCGCCCGACCGAAACACTCAACACCAAAAACGTGCGCTGCAAAACGTTTTAGGTGGAGCACTCCTCATTGCTGCAAAATACGGCATGCGACGCAGCTGCCATCTTGTGGAGAGATGGGCAGTGGTAAGGGGTGTGAGCGAGTGTGAAGGAGCGAGGGCGGATGCTGGCTTGTACCGGATCCGCCAAAACTTAGAGATCCTCTTTCGTCGGAGAGAGGTGGATGGGGGTCGGGGCGGGCGTGTGAGGACAAGAGAGATGAGAAGGGGGAGGGAGGGAGAGAGGGGGTGGGGGAAGGAAGGGGTGGGAAGTAAGGGTGAGAGACAAAAAACGATCGCCGTTCGCAGCAGCAGCAACGCTCTCTGGCGAGGTGAGCGGGAGAAGGCGGCCTGAAGTGTTATTTAAGTTGGTCGTGAGTGCATGAGAAGTGAGGCGTTGTGTTTCTACGAGGGACGCCAAGGGGTGCTCTCGGAGGAGCGGGAGGGGACCCGTCTTCCCAACCCACCCCCACGTCCTCCTCCTTCGCCACCCTCCTCTGCCACCCCCCCCCCTTACCCTCTCCCCACCCCCCCCCGCACTACCGACGGGGATCCCCGAGAGAGTGCATCTGGTGTTTACGGGCCGAGGGGGATTACGCGATGCGGGAAGGGGAGCCCATGCTTTCCCGCGAAACAAGTTCGTGCAGTCGGAAGGTCATGAGAGATTGAATCTTTTATTAAGGTCAAAAGAGTGACGGCTCCTGTGTCGACTTGAACCGGCGTCGCATGAAAAAAAACTAATCCTCGCTTTCATAATTATTTTTCTTGAGAAAGTGCGCCCGAAGTTTTCATGGGGCAAGGGAGATGTAGGGACGAAACAAAGACGTGAAATAAGTCCTCATAGCATCCCGCCAAGACGGATTTTTCGTCTACTGGGTCGACGAGGTACGAAGAAATCATATGAGGGAGGGAGAGAGTTCTTCTCTGCAAGAATCAAAATACAAGCTACCTTGTTACTTTGAGGGAAAACTTCCGTCGCGAAAATCACTTCGAACTTTTCGCACTTAATCATTTTATGGCATCCGCCTCCGGTTCATATAATGATGAAGTCGTTTGATGATGGATTTCATCCCGTTCCGTAGCATTATTGACTCTAGGTACTTTAAAAACAAATATATAACTTCCTCTTTTGTTTGTGCTTCTTCATCTAAGAAAATTCCCCCTAAAATTTTCTTTTTTTCTCTGAAAAACTGCAATGCCCTTTTTCAAACTGCAAATATTCACAAACAACGGAAATTGTTCCAATGAATGAATTTTAATTGCTCCCACCCTACATGCCAAGCAATTATTGATAATTTTCAGCGTTTCATTTTATGCAACAATTCGCATTTTTGTCTCGATTAGTGTCGTAGATATTTTGCGTTAAAAGGTCCAAAAAAATAGGGGTTTTCCGAAAGGATTTTATCAGTAAAACCAGTATTGCTGAGACAATCAGTCCCAAATTTCATCGGAAATATCACTGAAAGACCTTAATCGATAATTTCCCTTACAAAACCTTTTTAGACCTCGTGATAAAATGAGCAGTGTGAAAGTGTTAATAAAAATTGGAAATGTTTGTTGATACTTCAATTTTAGCAAGTGGGCGTGAATTATTTGAAAACGAATAATTCGTGGACTTGTTCAACTTAGGACGATGTAAATATAATTGAATCAACACATGCACGATATAATATTCTACCTCTTGATGATACAATGTGGGTTCCGAAGGCATTGTAATTAATATTCCCGCATCGCTCCTTTTGGTTACCGTGGGATTGACACACTTCCAGTACGTGAGCTGGACGCTAAGCTTTGCCAGTAAACCGGTCTCAGTGCTTTCCAAGCTCCAAAAGTGGCAGGACGTCAGTTATCGTAAACCTCTGCGCGCCGACCGTGTTACTAAAAAAATGGAATCGACGATCGAGCAACATTACGTGATTAAGTTTTAGAATAAATTGTAAAAATCTCTACCGGAGAGTAACAAAATCATTCGTGAGGCTTATGGTGACTCTGCTCTATCCTACTCACAAGTTTTGAGGTGTTGGAAGGCATTAAAGGAGGACCGGGAAGTGGTTCACCACGAACGACGCTCAGGGCGACCGTTGCTGGAAAAATGTGCAGAAGCCAAAGGAAAGAGTACTTTGAAGAAAAAATTCTTCTTTGAAGAAAAAATTTTAAGTGTTTGTGAAAATCTGTACAATTAATTACTTCCAAAAAATAATTGTATTCCATCTGGAACGCAACCTGTATCTACCCTGATTATTTCCACCTTGCTGTGGCACACACTATCAAAGCCATCTATATACTAATTCTTCGTTAGGAACGACTAGGGAAGCCATATAATGCAGTAGCTTGAAATAAATAGTAATACATAAATAATTATATGCATTGCAGTGTTTTTGCTTTACTTATTGTTGTACGAGTATCTTGTGTAGAGAATCTATCAAGTATTTTGTGAAGAGAAGCTATTACTTGTTATCATATGAAATGAGTAGGATCTGGTGATCAGGTAAGCGAGTACACCATACAATGATCTCATATTGAAATCAGTACAGTATCCCAGCATTGTACAGAATAAATGAAAGAGTTAGGTCAGTGATTTATTGATTCATAAAGATTAAACATTTATGAATGATATCCATAGTTACGCAAATTTTGTATCGCCTGCCCTCATTGTTTACTTTTTTGTCGTGAAACTTAAGCCGCCAAAGGAAATACGGCAAAAAAACGCATGAAAACGAATATTAACTCAAATATATCATTTCCCAGATTTTTTTTATACCCTCAGATTCATATCAACGACGGCATTAACAGGCAGCCTGTCCAAAAGGTTTACATTGAGCGGCGGTTGCTCCTCGGAGGGCTGAATTTATACCGTAAGTCAAACCTTTGACAGGGCACGACAAACTGAGCATTAACTAAATGACTAGCAGTAAGTATCTCAGATTTTCTGAGGCTGGAATTCGTAGCCGTATTTATGGTTACATTATTATTAGACTGAGAATTAAATTTAGAAAGATTTTGCAACAATTTCATGTCTCATGACTCCATTTTATTGCTTATGATCTTTTTCAATAATAATATTGCTACCGGATTGGACTGCAGAGGTGGAATTCCGCTGTTATGCCTCATGAACTATTTCACTAACTATTGTAAATTACTTGTAACGTCAATCGCAGATGAAACGTTAAATGAATACCGATCATCGCGGTGATTAAAGGCATTGCAAAGAGAGAGTGCCCTATGCAGTCTTTGGAAATATATAAAAGCGTTTAATTAATAATGTAATGTAGGCATGCCTGTTGAAACCTAGAAACGCCCTCCCAAGGAAGATAAGACAGCACGGCGTGCGTCGAAGGAATAACCTACCCTCTCCGTCTAATTTCACTCATATTTCCTCTTTCCCTATTTTCTTTCCCTACTCACGAAAGTTTCCGCGCAGATCTTATTAACTTTCGGCTCATATTTTATTGTTACAAAAACCTCCAAAATTTTCTGGCAAATTTGCAAAAATCTTTTAAACAAAAATTCTAAAAATTATGTAAACCAAGTATTCTGTCCCACTGTCCTTATTTTAGGGTAACAAAATCCAAAATCGTTAATTATCGACCACTTTACCCTGATGATAGCTTTTAAAGAATCCATATGTTTTACTCTACGTATAGGTAGTTGCCGCTCTTCTGGAAAATAGCAATGGAAGTATGTACATATTTCACGCGTAGCCGTATTATACTATCTTTACCTACATAATAACCCGCAAGCCACCGCTGGGCGGGGGGAGGTTACATTAGTTCTGCATGCATTCGATAAATTTTAATCACACGAAAGAAAGTACTTAAATGCAACAATATTCAATAGCAAGATACGTATTTTCAAACCATGCTGTACAACTGTTAAAAGATGGGTCTATTAAATAAAAAGAGTAAAATGCAGGAAGAAAAATACAGGGTATCAACAAATATATAAACTATCAATTCTAATTATCTCATACGCGATTGCTGTCAAATCTATTTTGATCTCTAATGGTTCGAGGAAAAAATTTTAAATCTATCCGTTCTACAATAAATCTCCCTGATTTTACATTGGTGATCTAATCTGCCATAGTAAGTCGGGGCCTGTAATGTCTCTAGCATCCTCAGATAAGTAACCTACCTGAAAATTAACGCAATAAATTTAACCTTCGGACAACTAGTGGCTCCTATCCTAATTCTTCCAATAGTGTTGTAACACAGCTCCTTGTTCATAACAACTTTTCACAAATCCAGCTGCTCTTCGTTGCACGCACGAAGCGATAGCCTTCTACTCCCTTCAAGGGATTTTCCCAGTCCAAACATGTATTTTCGAATTCCATATAACTCTTGTCTTAACAAAGCTAATAAGCGTTCACCTTTTACAACATTTCAAAATGAAACATATAGATTTCTTCGCCTAAAAAATTAATTATGGATAGATATGGCTCATAATGTTGTCAGCCAGTTAATTTATTCAATATTCATAGAAACTTTACAGCGATCATGATTTCGGGCAATTTGTAACGCTCAAAGAATGAAAACAGTCCATCAATGATATAATAATACTATATCAAGTCAGTGTCAGAACAGAATCCGGAATCGCGAGGGAACACTTTTTTTGCGCAGTGCATCGCAAGTGAAATGTGATGCACATTAGGAGAGCTCTTGGGCCGACAATTATATATACCCACTCCATTAAAACTCGCGTAATTCCCCCAGTTTCCATCGCCTCCATTTTTTCCCATTGTAAGATTTCATATCACTTGACCCAGTAGTGAAATTTTCCAGGAAGACCCGACAAAACGAATAAGTTCCGCTAACTATAGCGCAATTCTTCCGGTTTGCCCGAGTGGAGAAGCACTAAACGGTCCTCACGCTGGCAGCCGAGTGCATTGGCGCATTAGACCCCATTACTTTTCACATAAACATCGCGATAACTCAAGCTATCCGCAGATATAGGCCATTTCTATCACTTCACAACCTCCAACAAGCCAAACATTATATGAGCAGTGCATGGCACATATCCCGTTCAAGATAGCAGTATACGATATTACATAAGCAGGCGAAAAGATTAATCAGAACGTCGAAAAATAAAAGGTATGCTGAAATAATGCATATCGAGTAAGTATACTAGCATAATGGGAGATACTTTCAACCAAGTCTGAAAATTACTCGATAGGGAATGCCAATAAATAACACTGCCCCACTTGATGCCGTAGAGGCTTGATTTACTTCATTAATCAGTTGAAGAGTCGTTACACCGTCTCCCTGCTGTCGAGTTTGAGTGCTCTTTCCCGAGCTGTAAGGAGTGGTAATGTATTATCCTCCATCACCCGACCCCGACCCTCCAACTCCTCCCTTAGCCGACTACATATCCACGGGCGAGCAACCCCTGTCCCCTTCAACCCTTTTTGACGCGTTTGCTTTGCTCTCCACCCCACGTCTCGGCTCCTGCGTGCCATACCTTCTAAGGGAGAATGGGGAGAGTCGGGCGGAGGGGGTGCAGAACGGGGTGAAGTGAAAGGGGTGAGCGTGTGTGTTTTGTGTACATGTGCGCGAGCGGAGGGAGGTAAAATAAAAGAGAGTAAAATGGAAAAATGAGATTTCTCCCTCGTCCTCCACCCAGTCTTCCGAACCCTCCAGCCCGATCCCTCGACCTCCCTTCGGTGACCCCCTTTTTTACCGCGTGCTCCTGACCTTATTTCTTTCTGCCTCACCTTTTCACGGAAAAATCGGACACCCATAACACACCCCCTTCCCACAATTCCGACGACGATTCACGGGTGGTACTGGCAGGAGGATGAGGCATATTCCACCACTACACTCCCCGGCTAACGTCCCACCCAATTCCGTGGGCATTTTAAAACAGGGAAAAAGTAAGTTTGTCGATCTATTTTGGTCCACCTGCGCTTTACTCGGGGCTTTGCTTCAAGCCACCGTTTGCGTCCACCAGGTTTTGGATGGTGGATCGACCTCCATATGCAGAGTTTGACTGCGAAATAACCTAGTCTACTCCAATAATAAGTATTACTAGGCACAATCTATTCTTATGCAAAATTAAGAGAATTTAGATATGTTCATCATATAATGCTAATCCATTGAAAGTGTTGGTATCTAGAACATACCAATACACATCCAGTTAACCGAAAGAGAGGTAAGCTGTTCCTACATACAGGGGTACCGAAGGAGACGGGGGTCTAAAACAGAAAGTAATATAAATAAGTTGTAAATTGGATGCTATCAACTCCTGTTAGTCTATTCTGTTTAGTTATTTTATCATCTGAAGCAGTTTTGTGAAGTCAATAGGAAATCTTCACGTAATTGCCTCAAGCAGATGAAGCTCACTGAATACTGAGGGATGTAAATAATTTATCCACCATTTTTTTTACTGCCAGTCATTTGAACGGTATAGTATATGAAAGTTAGGTCAAAGTGGAATTATTGAAGGCTGCGTGGAAGGGGGTGACTAAACACCGTTCATGCAACAACCGTTTTAAACATTTCGAACATTATACTGTTAGTTACTCGTCCACTGAATACACTGATAATGCATTTAAGGAAACGTATTAAAAAGAGCAGGCTCACCTTTAACGTGGACTAAAAACTTGATTGCCCTGATGTTCTGTATAACCAAACCAAAGTATGATTTGTGTTCAATTTCTATAACCTTCATTTAAATTGACGAAGGATTAAATGGACGAAGGGAATTTATGGTCTCAATTTAGCCCGAAGTTCATCAATCTACGTTTATTTATTTATTTATTTTAGTACCCTGCAAGCCACCACTATGATGTGTGCCGGGGGGTGAATACACACCAAAAAACTTTGACCCGAATATGACCTACCGCGCTAAGAAAATGCTATTCTTATCCTGATCCCTTATCGTTCGCGGAAAAAATGATATCTTAAATATATTTGTTCTACACTTAATCTCTTTAATTTTATTAGCATGATCTCTTCTATCACAGCACGATGGGGGGACAATACATTTACAGCATCACTGCTAAATAGTCATCCTTTCAATTTGTGCAAGAGCTTCAATCTGTAATATAACCTTCGCTCCATTTAGTGATTCCCAGCCTAGCTGCTCTAATATTTTGGATAGGCTACTAAGTTAATCATAACAACGTTTAACAAATCTAGCTCCTTTGCGCTGCACGCGATCCAATTCAGCAATCAATCAAACTTCGTGAGGATCCCATTTACTTGCAGCATATTCTAAATAAGGCCTAATCAGCGAAAGATAAAATTTCTCTTTGAACTTTTCGTCACATTTACCCACTACTCTTATCTTATCTATCCATCTAATTATTTACGGACAAACTACTAACACTATAATATTAAAACTTCTTTTACTTCTCAATATGACATCCATGTAAGTAGACATGTTTTTTTTACAAAGGAGAGGCCATGATTCTGTAGCTACCGAGTCCCTTTTGCAGTCTGGAAAATAGCTGACGCCAGAGTAGCTCGACTGGAAAAAGTGTGCCCGGCGAGAGTGTCCTCCACCGTTGGAGAAGTGAAAAGGAGCAAGGTCGGGAGAGTAGAGAGCATGAGATGTCACTCTTAAGTTTTGGTGCAAATAATCCTCTGAGTTAAAGCTCCCTAGATTGAGAGGAACGTAGTCCTGGCGGAAGAGCACACGTGCAACCTTTTCTGGTCGTTATATCTGCAATGTTGGAAGACGCATTGTCCTTAAAACATGTTTGTAGGGTGCACCTATCCCCGTAGTGCCCTTTCAAGTAAAGTGAGTGAAGTTTACGCCTTTGCCGCCCGAGAACATGGCACCTTCATTTTCTTAGCACTAGCAAGGTAACCCAAAAGTTCTTCGGTGGCAGTGAGTCGGTGTTTTTCCAATACGCAGACAGCCGTTTCATTTCAGGATTAAAAACGGCATCCATGTCTCATCCATTGTAACAATTGATGGATATAAATCACCATTCATGACGCCATCATGGTTGACGCAAAATTGTCTGAGAAATTTCCACCGAATTCGCCTCGCGTACTTCAAACAGCGTTCAGTGGGACACCCTGCTTTAAGAGCCTTTCTGAATTTCCAGATCTTGAGCAAGTATGGTCTGATTAAATTCCACGGCAACACCCACACCTACTAAACCGCGTTCTCCCATTAAAACTTGCCCGAATCTTGCGTAGTCATGTTTTCTGGTCTGTGACCGAGGCGTCTTGGATTCGTTGTCACACGACGTTTGGCATTCATTAATCTTTTGTCCACCACGCGGGCATATTTTTCACGCTCGTAGCGCCATAACCGTATTTCTCACTTAATTGACGATGAATTTCGAAGCGTGCTCTTCCCCGTCAGAGGAGAATACGAACACGCTGCTCTTGTACACAACACGACGTCGTTTTATGTTTAAAAAAACGTCTCAATCCAGTGACAGCTATTCGAACTGTGCAATGCACAGTACTTTCACCTACTATGCCTTGTATTAATCACATTTATCAATAGTCCTCGAGAATTAAATACTTATCCAAATCTTTCAACCTACTCTTCTACATCTATGTTTGCATAATACCCCGCAAGCTACCACAACGGCGTGTGGCAGGGGGTGTTAGGTCACTACCCGTAAAAGAGAATGAAACCACTGACAAAACTAACAAATTCATGCAAATCTACACCCTCAGAGTCGAATATGATACTCATGTGAGATCATTTTTAACTTACACGCGTACATTTACCAGCACCAATGAATACACCTTATGTCTACGCAACGATTAATCTTGTCCTGACCAGTAAATCGAATTTCTGTAATATTTCTACGGTTACTTTGGTTTCTTACTATTATGACTCCTGATTGTCCGGGGAAAGAAAGAGTAGTTCTGTCCATCTGTACTGTAATCTATATCCCTCATATTACCTTTGTGGTCTGATCTACATAAATATTGAGGGGCCATAAAAATTTCATTAGTGTCATTGTTAAACTCGTTTGTTCCGAGCCTTTCTAAAAGTCGAAGTCTAGTTTGTTCTCTTTGCATCTCAAGAGGCTTTCAGCCTAATTCCCCCAAAAGGCCTAAATCCCTCGTCTTCTTATAATAACAATTTTTCAAAAATCTGACGGATTTTCATAAGACTTTATTTAATTCTTTTGACAAATTTTTTCCAAAGTATCCCAAATACTTGCGGCATATTCAAAATGAGGACTAACTAGAGCGAAGCAACACCTTTATTTTATTTTCTTATTGCATTTCCCCGCCACTCGTTAAATGAAGCCGAGTTCCTTTAAATCGGATCCGCACTTTCAGCTTAGAATAAAAAAATTGAAATTATAGAGCTTATAATTTCCTAAATTCTATTATTATTATTTGTTTATCTACCGGTTAAGGTAGGTTTTTGGATGGACACAGCTACCAACTAATTTTTTGATGACTCCTAACAAAATACAAAATCCAGCATCCTACTCTATATCAGGTCCCTCTTCATCTCAGAGTACTTTCTTCCTCCCTTCATCCCGTCCAACATCCCTATCCTGTTCCTTCCCTTTCCTCTTTTGCCCAACATTCTACCCTCTATCACAGTCTTCAACATCCCACTGCCGGTCAACACCCCCTTCATCCACTTTTCCTGCCTCCATAGGATTGCTCCCAACAAACCCCTCTCTTCGCCCACCATACCAAGTACTTCCTCATTTGTTTTCTTCTCTGTCCATTTCACCTTCTCCATTCTTCTCCACACCCACATTTCAAAAGCCTCCAATCTACGTCTGTCCTCCTGCTTCAATGACCACGTTTCCGCGCCGTACGTAGCTATGCTCCAAATCAAAGTTTTTACGAGTCTTTTCTTAATATCCTTACTCAACGTCCCTCTCATCAACTCCCTCCTCCTTGTGAAAGCCTCTTTGAGTAGCGCAATTCTTTCCCTTACGTCCCTACTACTTTGACCGTGTTGGTCCAAAACACTTCCGAGTTACGTAAATTGTTCTACCTGCTCTAGTTTTTGCTTCCTATTTTAATGTTTAGCTTATCCTTAACTCCTATATACTACAGAAAAGGAAACACGGCAATACCGTTTCGTTGAATCGGAAAAAGAACAAAAAAAGCTTAGCTGGTCTCATCCACGGGAACTCAGCAAAATAACACATCTTTCGAATGGAATAGACAAGACAAGGATATATTTTTTATGTATGAAAAGATTGACAACGTTACTAGTTGTTCTATCGCAAAGTATTGCGGTCAAATTGATCTCATGTTCATAGGTGATCCTAAAGAATGATCCATTGTGAGGTCGTCATCTCAAATTACAGCAGAATTTCATTAAATTAGTTTTTAGAATATATTTTATAATACCATGTTTTTCGCGGTAAAAAATTGCTAGAAAGGACCTCAATTCTTAAATTTACAACAGCATGTGGGAAAATAGCATCACATTTCTTTTCTTCTAAATAAAAAATTCGACTCGAGATTTCCAATACAGTGAATCAAATTGGCAGTGTCAAGCCAAAGTTTTAATTTCCAACACGTGGAATTCCATCAAGTGGTCACCTCCCATCACCAGTGAGTTTTAATGATAGATACTCGGCCGCAATGCATTAATGACTCCTCAACTCGTCTAAAGCTGAGTGACTCAATGGGAGAAGTGTAGACTTGTGGAGGTAAACCTATTTTCAATAACCCTCACCAGTCCTCGACGGGTAATATGAAACTTCCATAGGGCAAACACATCCCCTTGAGTTCTCCACGGAATTGGGCATTCGCTTCAGCACACACACACACGCACGTCCCACCCGAACCTCCCCCCTACTCACTTTCTCCTCCATCTCCTCTCCGCTACGTAGCCCTGCCAAACCCTTCCCCCACCCCCCTTCCGCCCCGACACGCCACTCACTCCTTCCCTGTCCACCCTCTCTTTCGTTCCTCCCCATCTACCTTCATCACGCTCCCCCTTCCCCTTCAACCCCATATCTCTTCTAACATCCTCGTCTGTTGGAATGGCCTCAACAACTGTTTAAACATTCAGGATTCCGATGTCCGCAGGATTTTTACCGGGAAAGTGCGGGATGTAGTACAGCGGGTGATGGGGACGTGTGGTGTCGGGGGAGCGGTGAGGGAAAGGAAGAGGGTGGGTGGTCGTGAGGGAGGATGTGGGTGGGAGTGGTGGGAGGGGGAAGTAACGGCACATGACGGTGGTTCGGAAAGACGGCGCAGGCGGCTGGGGAACGATGTTTTAGAAACCTTTCCCCCTCCCCACTCACTCCGCACACCCTTCCCATTGCCTCGGAATGAAAGTGAAAGGTTTCTGCCGCGGAGTGGATAGGTTTCTGCTAAGGGGTCGTGTGCGATGAAGAGAGTTGTCGAGTTTTCCCCCACCTCTCTTTTATTTAAGAGTTGGCGAGATGGTCGAAAAAAAATTATGGCAAGAAAAAGGGGTTTTGAGGCACATGTGCGGCTGGGGCTCAGGCTTGCTAGACAAGATCATGAAGCTTTGTGGAAACTTTGCGAGTGGGTGGGTAGATGTGTACTTCCTTCGAGAGAGTGTGAGATAGACGAATTAATCTGCTTAGCGGGGAAAGGGAAGAGCTTTGTGAAATGGACGCCGAAAGTTCTGCACTTCGTACCATATGACATTTTTCATTCGTTTGCTCGAACGTCAAACGGAAAAGGGGCAACTCTTAGATACACACTCGGAAAGCGAAAAGATTCCAATTTGATTGGCGACATTTTAAAGTAACGGAGTGAGGTTCTCCTTCCTGTCACAATTTCCTCACGACTTGAAAATATTTTAGTATGGTACTAGTGAAAATTTCATATAAAACACCCACCGTGGGCACTTTACACCCGTTTGTTCTTATCGAGGAACCAGGATTTCCAAAAGAAATGCTGATTAAGACAGAGTAAAGAGAATATTAAAAATAAACCAGGTCTGAATAAACTGCTAAAATTACATGAAAAATTCTTTCAAAGAAATGAATATTTTTCGATGTCTTAAAAGTAAAAATAATATTGTCCTTCAAAAATAGGAAAATCACGTTTGTTGTGGATCCCAGCAAAATACCCATCTGGCTCCAGACAATATCCAAAATAGAGATGTGGTCCAATAGACCGCAAACGTTCGTATTTTATTTTTTAATGCGGCGTTACTTAATACTTCCCCTTATCATATTTCGTCGAACAATTAAGGTAATTTCCAAAGATTATAAAAAAATGTCGAGTATGGAGAAAATAGATTGTCCAAATGGCTAACCAGGTGGTATATCACCTTTTATACCTGGACTAGAAACATCATAGATAAACCCTTGAATAACTTTATTGATTTCTTAAATTTTGAGAAGTTCCTTTCGTTGAATAAAGGAAATGGTGCATAGATAACCTGGTATCATATCTCTTAAAAAAATAATCGTTTATTTGCAGACACATTGTAGGAATTCAATGCAAAAAAATGCTTTCAATGTTTATTTCTAGTAAAATCGAATTATCATCTACGAATGGAATCAAATAAAATTATTTGTCTTCTACTTACTCGTTTTGTTGGGAAAAATCACCGGATAATGAAACAGTCATTGTCTCATCTTGTATTTAAAATTCATTAACTCGTATCAAATAAAATATAAATTCGAATAGTTTAGGACATTCACAGCCTTTGCCATACTATGCAGTAAATCGAGCGGAAGACTCCCTAAAAAGTGAAATGCAACCCGTGCAAAGGGTATGATGTGCGAACCTTGGTCAGAGGTCACTCCTACATAACCTATTTAATATCTTACTCGAGTACTGCGGTTTTAACCGGGGACCTAAAAGTTTACCCACGACCAAAACGTCTATGAATATAAAACCGGAAGTTTTTAGATGTAATAGCAAATTCATCAGTTTTTTCGATTATTGTCTAACTTATAAACTTCCATTATTTAGTTATATTTATTGCACTCCATAATTAACAATAATTTGAACATACATTATACATTTAACAACTCTCCCGATTTTTAATATTGTATAATAACATATTGTGCCCTCCAATGATGCATCTCTAACGGTCTAATGAATTCCTAAGAGCCAAATTTAGCTTTTTTAAATTTTCAAGCTCTTCACAGATATTGAACGCATAAATGCACAATAAGGCAATGATAAAATGGCAATAGTAATATGCAAAAAGAGCGATTGTCATAATAACGGCGGGTAGCAAAATTAACGCGATAAAATATCACAATATCAAACTGCAATGGATAACGGAACCGGATAATTATGAGTTTTAAATAACGCGGGAATGGCTGGAGCGAGCAAAAGCACGTGACAAAGAAAAGAGGATGTCTAGGCCAGGGGCGGATGAGTGGAATATCAACCGGCGGAGAGGTCGCAGGCGGGAGGGATAGAAAACGCCGGAAAGGCACTATCCGAAACCAAGTTATACGTTTTCCACGACTCCCTGGTTATTAAAAGAGTGAATATTTTCCAGTCACTTTTTAGTGCAAACGGCAAAGGTAACATTTGAAAGCCGAAAGTTTTTTTTGGACATTTTCCAACGCTTTTGATGAATGTCATAAGGACAAAAAAAATAGTTATGTCTTCGCCATAGATTAGAGTGATAGGATTGTTTTAATACTGCATTACTTGCATCACTTTATGTTTGATTATTTTTAACTACCAAAAAAATAAAAAAGAATTGACAAATACATTTATTATTCCGATGGCATATTCCATCACCAATTGATGTAAGATGATAACGATGCTCATTAACTCAGCGTTCGAAATCCCTACATTCAGTTCTGGGCAAAAATTCTTTTAGATTCTCGAGAATCCGATGAGGATTTTAAGGCTTAGGAGACCAAAAGCAATTTCGCCATGAAAGTTAGCGTGGAAAATTACAGCATTATCATAGAATTCCAGACTTTAATATTTTACCTCTAGTTATTTTGGGGGAATATAAAGACAGGCGAAAGAAAAGAGAAAAAAAGAAACGGAGGCTCCAAACAGCAAGATGCCGAGAAATGAAAAAAATTTCCATTTGGGCGGTCGCCAGGCTGCTTCCCTGGTGCTGAGAACTATTTGGCTTTCCGATCCCATTAATTTCCACACAAAGAAGGAAAAGGCTGAGTGATACAAACTAGCAGATTGGAGGAAGATAAAAAGTATGAGGGAGGAAATATGAACAGGGGAAAAAGAATAACAGGCAAAGGAAGAAGGGATGGAGAAGACGGCGGGGAAAATATACATAGAGGTAGATGAACATGGAACATAAGGAAGATATAGCACCTCAGACTCCTAAGATGGTGATGAAGGGAAATATTTGAGACATTTTTGATCCAGTGAGAACGAAAGATGAAAATTGAAACAATGGAGTGGGAATGAGAGAAAGTATATCTTGCCATATTGGGTCTAGGGTAGTGCATGCAAAAATTGAAAATTTTTATCACTATGAGAAATGCGATGACAGCTTGGGGTAGAATAAATAATGCAGATTGAATATTTCATTGATTATCTTATGCGATAGATCAAGGTATGAACTTTCTTTTTCCATTTCTGTGAGATGAAGCCAATGAAACCAAGTCACCTCGTATGACATTCAGCTGAACCCAATATGGGCACTTCTCACCCTCTTTGACCAGCGGGTTGGCGGAATAATCGATGATATTTTTAATTAGCCATTTGGCTTTATTGCGTGAAACCCTCACAGTAAGGTTCATTTCTCATCAGATGGTACGTAAGTTAGAGCATTACGATCCATGACATACTACCTTGATCAAAAAGTTCCCGGAATAACCACCGTGTGGCGCTCCCATCGTTCCGATTTGAGTTCTGTTTTTTTGTTAAATTGGTACATCTGTTGTTGATATTCCCTTTAAATCTTAGTGTCATAACTTGACATTTGCAAAAGTTACGTAGCCAAGAGTACATCTATCTCTGTGTGTGTTGGCGATTTTTTACAATTTCAGAAATGGATTTAAATTTGCAACAACGAACTTGTATTAAATTTTGCGTAAAAAACGGATTTAGTGGCGCACGGACGTTGGAAATGTTGGAAAAGTGTTTCGGCAACGATTCTCTAAAAAAAACGGTCGTTTACCAGTGGCACGAGCGGTTCAGAAGTGGTCGTGAGTCAATCGAAGATGATGAACGCAGTGGCAGACCATCGACATCGAAAGTCGGTGAAAAAATTGATAAAGTAAAAGAAATGTTGGTCAATAACCGCAAATTAACCATCAGAGAAATAGCGGAGGACTTGAACATTGCCTATGGATCCGCCCAAGACATTGTGGTTAATGATTTGGGTTTCCGTCGTGTAGCAGAGCCAAAAGACCTCAATTTCATGCAAAAAAGAGACCGTGTTGACGTCGCAAAAGACATGATTTGCGAGGCTGAATCCGATCCCACATTCATCAAAAGGATCATTACTGGAGACGAGACGTGGGTTTATGAGTACGACACGCAATCCAGACATCAGGAAAGTGAATGGCGTTCACCAAATGAGCCGAGACCAAAAAACCACGTCGTTTTCAGTCAAAAAAGAAGGCAATGCTGACGGTTTTCATGGATTACAACGGTGTAGTGCATCATGAATTTTTGCCAGAAGGCCAGACAGTAAACAAAGAGTATTATTTGGGCGTTATGAGACGTTTGCGTGAAGCAATTCGCCGAAAGAGACCAGAAATGTGGGCAGAAAACTCGTGGATTTTGCACCATGATAACGCACCGTCGCACAGTGCTATCATTATTCGTAATTTTTTGACGAAAAATGCAACAAATACCATCCAACAGCCACCGAATTCACCTGATTTGGCTCCCTGTGACTTCTTTCTGTTCAATCGAGTTAAAAAACCATTACGGGGAACGCGTTTTAGCAGCCGAGAGGAAGTAATGGAAAAATCGCAGGAAGCACTGATGGACATACCGAAAACCGAATATAAAAAATGTTTCGAGGATTGGATCAAGCGCTGGCATAAGTGTGTTGCAGTCGATGGGGATTACTTTGAAGGGGACAATATAGATTTAGATGAATAAACTTGTATTTTTAATTTTCTGAATAAATTCCGGGAAATTTTTGATCAAGGTAGTATTTCAATAGGAGTGGACTAAGAAAATTACTTTCCGATTAAATGCACACAATTACTTCAGCTATGCCATTAACCATTCATTCGTAGTTTTCAAAAGAATGTAATTCTTCAGGTCTTACAAATACCAACCATAGTGATAAACCGAAAGATACAACACTCCTTGACTATCTAAAAAATGGCTTTACTTTGAAGAAATATTTGCAAAATTAATAAATAGTTCCGCAAACGCTCTTTCTAGTAACTTACGTTGACTTAAAGAAAGCTTCTCCACCAGTTATAGTCTCAAGATGTAAGCAGATAACTTCTAAGTCTTCATATTTCTCTCTTTGAAAACTATACTGTAAATTTCAGTGTCACCAAGATATCCCCTGTCGAATATTAAAATGAAAGCATCCACTCTAAAGAAATGGAAAACTGGTTCAGTTGATATTCACTATTCTACTGCGAATTACTAGCTAAATACATTTGAACAACTCCATTCCATTGCGCGATTTACCCTCTATCACACCGAATATTTTTTACCTTCATATTCTTATATTATTATTAGTATTTCTTTAACTCACCACCGTTGCCGTTGCGACTATTACATTCTTAAAAATATCACCTACCTGAAATGAGAAAAAGAGCAATTATTATAAATGGTTTTAAAATTCATCATAATTCTAGTAATTACTATCAGTTGATTACCATTATTATGATTAGCTTTATTATCATTAACATATTACGAATGCAATAATATCTGTTGACTAGTTTGATTATTCTAAATATATTGGGCGCATGGAATCGTTACAAATCTGGAGGAATTGCATTACCAAATAAATACAACCAGTTAAATTTAAAACTAAACCAAGTGAAACAGTTCCTAAACTTACAGGGAATGAAGTGAGCACCAATTTAGCCCATAACTGCGCTCACATTTATCACGCCATTAGTACTAGCCAACGATTGCTACAGATCCCCATTTTTTCCTCATGATGCAAATTAAAAAATTCGACATCAGAAAAAACATAATATATTTGACTATTGCTACATAAACGTAAAACCTTAAATAAGGATAAAAACAACGATCTTGTGAATTCAATGGTTTTACGCTCAACATTGTGAAAATTCATTACCACTGGACAAGTAAAATTTTTACTTTTTCACAAAACCTTTATTACACTACTTGGGTGGATAGGATCTCAGGTATTAGTTCCTAATGATGTCGTCTGTGCGTAGAAACTGGTAGTAATGTAATGAAGTTTTTGTGCAAAAATACAGTTTACTTATTCAGTGAACGATCTTGCGCTTTACCATTACCCGCGTAAAATAAACTCTGGCAAACGTATAGAAACCCGAATCAGCACCAATTCTGTGAATCCGCAATCCAAAATAAGGCAAGCCGAGAGGATGATAGAGACTTATTTCCAGAGGTGTCCAGCATTGCCAAATAAAACACAAAAAAATGTACGAGAAGCCAAGCTTTAATGCAGAAATTCTGCTAAGAGAAAGGATAAATGGCTGGATAAGAGAAGACATGGTTGATGTAGGGTGTCGAGGGGTTTAGAAAAAGGTAGAAGGAAAAGTTCTAAATGGAATTCAGAGTGAAAGGAGGTTGAGGAAAAAGGTTGAATAAGAAAGAGAGAGATAGAGAAATAAAGAGAGAAGGGGGAGGAGGAACAAAGACAAAAAATACAGGGAATTGACGGGGCGGGAAAAAGATGAAGAAGGTGGAAGAAAGATAGAAGAACTGAGATACGGATCTCATTATGAGGTCGCGTAGGAAATTGAAAATAATAAAAAAATGTGGAAGAATAACCGTCCTCCGAGGGTGGGTTTTGCCGCGTATCAGGTGACAAAGTTTGCAAAAGGAAAAGATTAATTTAAACGCGTTTGCAGATTTCCAAGCGAGCCGTAGTTACGAGGTGTAAAAAAAGAGGATGTGGGACATAAACGCTCGGCCGTTATCTGGACGCTACCGTTAATTTCTCTTTCTCTCTCTGTCTCTTTCTGTCTCTTTCTTTCTCTCTCCCTCTTCCTTCTTGCTTCCCCGCCCCTCGGCCACCTACGCAATGTGACTGCGCATGTGGATTCTCAAATGCGAGGCCCCTCTCTTCCTCCATCGCCCACCACCACGCTGCAACCCCATTTTTTATATGACCGCCTTTCCTCGCGCGTCTTTTTCCAAAGGGAGATTGGGAGGGAGGCGGAGGGAAGGAGGGAGGGAGGGCAGGAGGGAGGGAATGGGGGAGTGAGGCTGGTATGGCTGTTCCGTCTTCCTCCTTCGTTTTCGGATGCGAAATATCAGTTTTCATCCGGGATCAAACTTTTTGCCTGTTTACTCGTCCCGGTGAAAAGAGAGGATTGACGGTAGGGAGTGGGATTGGCTCCAAAACTTCACCAATCCGTATTCCGTCGCACCGTGCGTCGCGCAAATCCTAATTCGGAGCTCCTTTCTCGATGGCCGCGGGATGTGCCCGCATGGTGATAGCTTAGCGCTTATCAATGATGGGATCTTGAACCCACGAGTTGCCTCATCCGCCGCCCTTCCTCCTTCTCCCACCCTCCTGCCTCTTACTCCAATTCCAGACCTCACGCAAACCTTCGGAGAGAATTTCCATTGAAATCATTCGCTTTGGATTAACACTTCATATTCGTAAATTGGGATGGATTACCATCAGAGCCGAACAATTCATTCATAAATAAATGTCCGATTCGGATTAAAGGAAAGCTGGAATTTAAATATAAATTTTAATTTCAATGATAATCGTATATTCATGCTACAAGCTTAAAGTAAGTGCGGAATCTGCAATTAGAAGCGGCGTAAAGGACCTCCAAAATGAACTAATACTGAGTATCCAAACTACAAACTACCGGTATTATGACTTACAATTAGAAATATGCAGTAAGGAAATGTATATCAAAATGGTAAAATGAAATTTAAATCGAACTTCAGGGGTGATCATTAATATTAAAGGTAAGTACATTGGTCGAAAAATTCATTATATAATCCCTTGAAGCTATCTGTTTGTTTTTTTAATTTTATAAAGTTTCGAGATGCGCAATCGGTGTCAAGGTCACTTTATTTTATTACTGGCTTTCTTACAACGCAAAACCGTTCCGTTTGCGTCTCATTTTGCAGCGATATTTATTATAAATCTCTCTAACATTTTAGCATCGGGACTTATTTCAAAATAACTACAGCAGTCGTGTCGGGAAATTTATGTCGCAAAAACGAATGTTTACATGGGTTACTAATACTCAACGATTATACTAGGATGGAGGAACTCGGCACAAATGTAAATTTTATTTCTTTCTTCAATCTACCATTGTACAACACCCACGAAAATTACCACCGACACAACTATTCCATTAGAGGCAGGTACGTAGCCCTGAATCCTACACACTGCTATAAACGGATGCTTAAAACAAATCTACTAAGCACAATTCTCGCCTGTGGCCAGCAGTGGCTTCACAATTTATACACTCTAATGCGTGCACGGCTGCGGACAGGAGTTTAAAAGCGGAGACCGCAAGTAATTCTTAGTAATCCAGTAGGTGACATTAATGACCGTAAGAAATTGCAGGTTTTCGCTCATGTGCACATAAAATTGTGTATTTTTTTGCCTGTCAACTTGTGGAATAACAGTATTTGAAATCAATAAACACTTAAGAAATACTTGTAGCTAATAATAGCGTCATCGAGGAGGGGGTTTATTCCACATTTTGTGAATAATTTTCCGACAGCAACTTCATCCGATAAAGATGGTGTAAACTGTGCAAATCATTAATCATCAATTAAAATCTCGCTTAATAACACCATCCTCGGTTTCTCAGCACAAATGAACTCACTTCGAAAACTCACGCCATATTCCATTCTAGAACCAGTGAATGGCATTTGAAATAAAATACGAATGATGCAATCAAATTATATATCCCATATGATAAACGGAGCGATTAATGAGGAGCTCTCCAGTAACGTGCGACGTTTTGAACGGACGAGTGCGAACGTCACTCACTTCAAAAGTGTCGAGGGGCGCCGGATTGGATAACCGTGCCGTGACACTGCGGTGTTGATTCTCGCTCATCAAAAATGTCTCCGACTTCACTTCATCCGAGCGAAAGATCGATTCGAGCGCATCCATAGGTCAGAGGCAAGGCATGCGCCCCTCGTGGCCTCGCGCGCACACACACACAACACAACCAACACCAACACTAACCTCGCCATCGCTCATTCCTCGGATTTTCCGGCGAAACCGGAGTTTTGTTTTCCGGCACCCGCGCCCGCAATCGACCGCCATGCGAGAGTAAAAACAGCGACGCCCCTGCAAACGCGAAGTGGTCCCCTCTTTACTTCATTCCCGACCCCTTTTCCCACACCCACGAAACCCGAGCTCAGGGGTTGCTCAAGGGAGGGGAGGGGAAGGAGAGAGCGAAAGATGAAAGGAGGGGAACGGGGGAAGAGAAATTGAAGTTTGGGCTTGGGACGAACAGGCGAGTCCGGGGGAGAAAAGAAAGCGGAGGTTGAGTGTGGAGCGCGCGCTGTGGTGAGCGGGGCGGAATAATTCCCAACCCGGCGCATAAGCCTATTATTGTGTGAAAATTTTAGCGGAGCGCTTCATTTAACAATGCGCGTCCTCCCCCGGTAGAGCCTCCCCGAAAGCTTCCTCCTCCCGTTCCGTCCCCGCTTCTCCCCATTTCACCCGTCCACCCTCATTGCTCCTCCGTGCTATCCTCCCCAATCCTACGAACGACCGGACAAAAAAGTGAATCGTCACTCTAACTACTGGAGAGAAGAGGGTCGGGGCCAGAGGGCCCCCTTCCTCCGCCACCGTCCACCCGATGGGTGCGCACCCGCCATTTCATTGTCCTTATCGCCTTCCTCTGTCACTCGAAAAATTTCAGTTCCGGCGTCAAACCCGACTCCCAAACCGGCGGTGGTGGGTGGAAAATTCTACACCGCCCACCCTCTAGTTTCGGAGTTTAATGGGTGAGGGGAGGGGAAGGGAGGAATTAACGGGAGGAGGCGAGGATCGAATGGAGGACGACGCCTCCGACCTTCTTCGTTCTCTCGGAAACCCGGAAGGAGTTGGGCGGAAATGATCCCTTAACTCCCTTCCTGGCCCAGACCCTCAAACCACGCCCGAGGGTGGGATCGGCTGGGTAGAAGAGTGGGTGGGTGTGGTCGGGAGGGTTTAGGAAGGAGACGGTCGGGGAAAGAATGGAAGGGAGCCGAATGAAAGGAGAAGATTAAAAAAAATAGGATTTGGGCCGCGAGCATTGAGTCCTTCCCCTCCCACCTGCCCCGCCATTCTCCGTCCCCATTGTCGCCCTACTTGGCGGCTGAATCCGGCTGCTCGGGATATCATCCCCGCGTCATACGCAGGGCCAAAGGGCTAAAAGGGGAGGCGGGGAATAATGCGACGGCTAGGGTGGGTGGGGAGAGTGGTTTTGAGAGGGACAAAGGGTCGGAGGGAGGGGGCTTGCATGGGATTTCTCGCGCACAGGGTGTAAAGCACGCATGCGCCGCGGGTCTGAATGCTAGCTCATTAGTTATCCTCTCGCCCTATCTCACGGAGTCAAGTCCCTGCTGGTACCGCGCATATGTTTTCACTCGTTATCTTTGGGATTTACAAACTATTTTATTTTTTTTGATATCCTCGTTATTTCCGCACTTGTTTCTTCTGACATGCGTGCAAAGTTTTTACCTGTTCCTTAAAGAGTTTTGAAATTGTAGCTCTAATAATAACGAATATTCGCAAATAATGTCACATCAAATTAATAATAGGAAATTACGTCATCGAGTCAATTTCGTAAAATGGTATCCATCTACGCTCGTATTCCCGGGCTCTTAACAAATTATTACTTTCAGCACTAAGTCTCACTAATAGCATGAAGCCAACAAAATAAAAGCAATAGGTGCTTGTTCCATATATTCTGGAAATTTATAGCAAAAAATGTGTAAATATTGAAGTCCAAGGGATTTTATGCATAGTTAAATGATATAAAAATAGTTATTTACAATCATTTACTGATAAAAATGGTGATATTTTACATTTAAAATAGTTAAGTTAATAATAACTACATGAAATAAATACTTTTCGTATTTATGAAGTACCTATTATAAATAATCGTTATTCAGGTTAAGAAGGAAATGGACAAATAAATTCTGAAAATCTTTTACAGAAATAAATGTTCCAATATAATACGTAATAGATCAATACAATGACCTGGGAGGAAATAAAATGACTTTGTCAATTTCACCAACTTTTATTGTGGCACGAATGGTTTCATCACATATGTGACATGACCTACAGATATCATGTGCGATGAAACCGGTCGCACTGCTATTAATTTCGATGAAAGCAGCAAGGTTTTTCATATTCCTGAAGAGGCGATTTTCCCAGGTTAAGCCTGATAAAATTGAACCCAGAATGCCTCCTATCACTGGCTCCTTAGAAATCTGCTAATACTGGAGGATCTGACTTAAAAAGGAATACTATATTAAACATTTTAATGTTGAAACCATTCCGCAACAACTCCAATAATCTTTGTCATAGCGGTAATTTCCTAAATGGGAAAATATTTATGTTTTACATCCACATAAATCTATATTATGAATGCAAAAATCATCTTAATTGTCAAATACAATTTTAACAGTATTTGTTACAGGAAGTCTAAACAGTTGTGGCAATGTTGTTCATAGGAATTGAAGTGAACTGAGACAAATTAGCCAGTCTGCATGGACGTACAGGTGTAATTGCAGTATTCCCATAGAATGGAGAAAATATCTGAGAAGCCATTGCGTGTGTAAAAAATATTAGATTATGATAAAATGAGTTTAACGGTTAAACGATAAAAGGCCAAGCCAGAATTTGTTAAAAGAGAAAAAAGCTTCTGGGAAGAAGGGAAGAAGAACTACAAACACTCGAAAAGAATTGCCCAAGCGTATATTACGTTTGGGTTAGACAAACCGAATGAAAGGCTTAAAAAAATTGTGCCATAAAACAAGTAAATATCTAGTCAAAACTTAGGTTGAAGAACGAGGCTATATTACAACCAATAATAGAGAGTTGAAAAAGGTGTATTCAAGATGATGGAAGTTTTTGAAAGATATCACTAATGATAATTAATGAAAATAAAGTAGAGTCAAAATGATAAATGAGAAATTTTACACGACAGGTACTTCCGAAAGTCCAACGATTAAAAAAATGGAGGGCTTGATAGCAACACGAGTTGCGATAAACTTAATATAAAATAAAGTGAAGCAGAATCACTACGACCATGGCTGGCATTTATGGATAAAGCAAAAGCAAGCCAAGAGGAAGGAAAGGAATTAACATCGACATTGAAAAAAAATAAATTAATGAAGCAAGGAGGGACTATGCGATGTTTTTGTAATGAAGGGCTTGTCTCACCTCCCCAACAGGGGTTACTGGAACCTCATCTATTTGTATCGATCAGCAACTCTTAAACTTTTTCCTGCAATATGTTACAGTTAAAATTTTAGATATATATCTTAATTGTTCATTCATAAAAAAAATCTCTTTTTCTTCGTAAAAGCTTTCTAGTTAATAAGTCAACGACAAGTTAGTTAGAATTCCGGTACCGGGAGATTGGGTTTTTAATAATTCGGCCATTTCTCAACTCTAGACAAATTACTTTTGAAACTATTGAAATGCTTATCCCTTTCTAGTTTTACCATCAAGACATCTAAAATGAGAAAGGGCAACGGCTTTGAATATTGGCCGATTTGTTATGAAATATTGAAACAAGATATTATTTGCTGAAATAATGGAGATAGCAGGCATTCGGGTGGCAAGAATTTTTTGAATGACTTCAATAAATATAGGATTTTAGAAATTATTTAAGAACATAGCTTGGAAATTGCTAAATATTGAAAGCCCAGATTTTCCTCAATGGAAATCCCAATTTTTGTGAGTGATAAGTAAATTAAAGGGAATTAACTGTAGAAATTCAAATTTCTATAATGTAAACGTCTTTAAAAGAAAATGGAAACACGTGAGCAATATTCACAATTCTTTCAAATAAAACATACGAACCTCAAATATTTATTATGCCGTTTCTAAAGCTTTTTTACGCTTAACTATAATATTCTATTAGAAAAATGAAATTCAGAAGTGACATGGGGTATTTTTTGGCTGGTTAAAATGCCTTAAAATGAAGATGTTTCAATATGTGAATAATTTACACTCAAAGCTCAAATTTAAGGCAGTGCGGTATGCCTAATGGCTCTGTTTTTGACTGTTTGGTTTTTTTATGTTTATAATAAACTTTTTAACTACACCTTACTGCGAAGGTTCATGCGTTGGCAATGTGACATACTAACTCGATTTAGGGTTCCTGAAAGTTATATAGGCATTTCATATTAAAATACATTTAAATTTAAGTGGACCGTGAAAATAAATTTATTTTTTGAATTTGATCGTTTCCAAATAGGCATAAATATACTAAATAATGAAGCCCATTGTAATTAAATTATCGGAAATGACTGTGCAGTGAAGTGCAGATTAGAGTGAAAATGACTAAATGTTTGGAAGAAACACCTAAAAAGGCAGGATCATTCCTTCCCCCCCATAAACCATTATGTGTCATGATGAATGCCTGAATGCAGAATTATTATATATGTGAAAAAGATTCTTGTCTGCTTGATTAAATATGACTGCCACCATTTGTTCCATTCCCTCATTTAGCTGCTATGACCTGGAAAATTACTCGGAAGACCCAAGTCTCAAACTTTCCCTAGCCCAACACAGTGAAATCATAAAACAAACACAGTCCAAATCATATTAAATAAGGAGTACTTCATTATGTGAAGCCCTGGAATAACACCATAACGTATGCCTTGGCATTTAAGGCAAACATATAATTGTGTTTATTGATGTGGCGTGGTAGCGCATTCAGTTACTGGCCGGTGCGTCTAGGGTACATTCTGGGAAATGTCTCTCTTCGCAGATGAACACCACCAGTTAAGCCCGAAGTGTATCCATTATGGATTCCTGAGCTTTGCGGGAACCGCAAGTGGTGAAGGAAAAGGAATAGGTTTCCTATCCTGGACAGGTGAAAATCACAAGCCGCATACTAAGCCCTACGACTGAGTGAAAGTCGAGATCTCCCGTTACTCCTACTTACCTTAGAATAAATAACAGCAATACTAGATTAATTTCCACTAGGTGTAGCAATGTGTACTACAAAGTGGTAATAATTGCACGTGTTGCCTTGTTTAGTTTAAATAACTTATGTGCTGGGACATATTATATTTCGTCCAACTTTTTATATTTCTATGAGAAATATAAGGACTCTCATTAAACGTTAGAATGAAGAACTTAAAAAAATCTCCATTTTACATTGTTAAATCTAAGATAGTAAAATAACAGCATTGAATTATTTTAGGAAAGAGAGCTTATATGATTTACATAATCATACGAGAGATTTCGATTTTGACGAATGCAAGGTGACGGTTAAAGTCAGAGAACTAGAAGAAACTCGAGCCCCGGGAACTTACGCTTAAGGCGTCGCATTTCTGTATCATTGTGTTGCATAACACCTCAGGAAAATATAGGCTCCCTTGACCGAAGACTTGATCAAGGTGAGAATAACTCGCTCAGGAATAGTAATATACGTATTCCAGACTCCTATTTCTTGAAACTGCAATCTAAAAAGTGAGCATCTTTAAAAATCTTCAAAAACATTTTCTCTCCACTCAACTTCCGCCACCCCACTATCCTCGCGTTCTCTCCCACACCACTGTGGTCATCGGCGACTTCCCCACTCCTTCGCCCACAGCCTCACCTTTGTTTTCTGAGCCCCTTTCGTGGCGCCACCACGCCCCCCACAACGCCCCTTCCACTCCTTAACTCGTGCCCCCATCCCCCGAGCCTTCTCCCCACAGACCCAACCTCCCGCGCATTCCCCCCCAAAACCCCTGAAAAGCCCCCTCCCACCTCATTCTCCCTCGACACCCCTTGCTCGCTCTGCTGCCAATGTTTGCCTCGGTTCACGGGAGAGCAAACACGAGATGAACTTCATCGGAGATGGGGGAGAAGCAAAGGTGGGAGGCTGGGCTGGGTTCGGCCACGGGACCTTTCCCCCGGAGTGTAACCTTCGCCCCCCCTTGGAGGGGGACAGGTATGAGGGGGTGGAGGGAGAGTGAGCGGGTATTGGAAGAGAGGCAGCGAGGGGAAGGAGAGTTTGTGTGCTCGGGGGCGGGAGGCTGGGAAGGAGGGCTGGCAAGGCGGGAGAGCGAGGTGGAGAAGGGGAGCCAAGGGATAAAGACGTGTATGGCGTGGGGGAGGAGGGGGCGATGGTCCTGGGCTGGAAACCAAAGAAGCACACCCCACTGTTCTCCTTCCCATATATCCGAGCTGAGATGAAGGGAGGCTTCCAGGAAAAGCATGGCTCCATGATTTTTGGAATATTTGACACTCTCTCGTTTTCCTCGCGTCTCTAACCGTCACATTATAGGAAACCTGTCCCTACCTTGTCGGTTGGGTTGGACACGTGGCTGGTGTATGTAACCATCTGCTAGCTCGAAGGTTGCCGGCTTGAGTCGAGGTTTTCTCTTTTCATATCGATTAAATGAAATAATACGTCTCGTGGTCCAAATTTCACAAATGATACAGACAGGGTATTCACGCTTTTTAGCTTCCTGAAAAGCCAAAATTTTTTTACCCTTGGCGTCGTTAGAGGAAAAAGTAAATAAACTAGTAATAAGGTTATCCGCATGAATATACCATTATAATCTTCCAATTAAAAGATATCTTCGCGGAACATAATAATATTTGTAAACTTTGGACGTTTAAATAAATAACACAATGAACATGTAAACGTCATTTCTCCTTGAAATCCTCCCTCCTCCAGTTGGATTGGCATTCGTTATGGAGAAATTTAAATGCTAAATTTATTTGCCAGCCCTAAGAAAAATGCATATTACATGTCTTTTCGCCTATTGCATGGAAATAAAGCATCGCTAACATATACTAGAGGGGTAAAGGGAAATGGAGACTCGTTCCACATGGATGCAGTAGGTCATCCACAATTGTTGAGGTTAGAAATATCATCCACAAAGCCGCGTTGAGGTTAGAAATATTTTATAAACTACATTAGCGAAGTACGTAATGTGCAAAAAGAATATTAATAGGCGAACAGTATAAAATATCGGTATGTTCACGCCCTCCTTAGTATATTAAATATACCATACAGTAATACAGATATAATATAATCTACTGTAATGCGCTGAAAGTCACGATTGGTGGGCGATTTTAGCGGGGGCCAGGAATAAATAGAAATAAAAAAAGAGAAAATCCATCATTCTAACCTCACTTTCAAAGGGTAAATGTTTATTATCTACCTCATTTGTTATACATACTTTAAAAAATATTTTATTTACACTAACCAATGAACGCAACGCATTGAGGGTGAAACAAAATTCTGGCCCAGTATCGTTGGCGTTGAGTGCCAAAACTCAAAGTGAATTTCTTTTTTCTAGAAATAAACTATTCAAAATAGGCAGTAAATCAAGGAAAAAAATCGTCGAAGAGGAATTCAAACGAGCGAGAGAATACCAGGGAAGGTCACGCAATGAATTTCCTTCATTTGTAAAGATATAAAGGCCACCCTCCTGCTAAACCTCCTCTCGCAAACAATAATGATTCATTATATTTTTCCGGAAACTAATGGTTAAAAATAAGAAAAGCAGCTGTAAGGGTAAGAGACACGAAGGAAGAAATTAACTTTTTCTAATCGCCAGCAGTCAGTTCTTTTCATCCTTTAAACAGATTTTCTTTCTAAATAGATTTCCTTTTCTAAATAGAACAATTGTTGAGTGGAACACTTTACCTGCAAAAATATTCGAGCCCTTTCCTAACAGAGTGTATACTTTTAAGAATAGATGTAAGGCATATATGTAATAATTTGATTGATGTGTGGTGTATGGTATTATATGTAATAGCTTAATTTTTTTTTTAATTTATCTTTTTTTTTCTTGCTGATAAATGGTTGTAAATGGGATGGGGATTCACTTGTTTTGTTAAAGAGATTTGTGTTTTGAAGTCTAGTTTTATGTATTATCTTTTGCAATTATTTGGGACTTGTGTGCCACCTGACAATGTCTATCAGCACATGTGTATTTTTAATAATAATAATAATAATAATACAACGACTGATCGTGGCAAAAGTGTCAACGACTCTGTGAGTACATGGTTATATCCACAATGGGAACATTGAGAAAATTAAAATTTTGTAATCACATATCATTAGTATGGAAAAAAAAAGAAAGGGCGCCCCACATTGTATGAAGGGCAAACGTAACATATTTTTTCGGTATATTATAGTTGAAGTGTACCACTGACAACAATTTACGCTAAACAGCATCATATTTAAGACGTAACCTTGCATATTAGAAATAATCATTGATTATTTCATGCACAAGGAATATGATTACGTCAGAGTATATTAATTATCTGTTGATGCTGGAAAAATGGTACCGCAAAGGCGTGTGGCGGGGGATGTTAGGTCACCAACCGTAAAAAGGAATAATACCACAACCAAAATCAACATATACATGAAGAACTATACCCACAGTGACGTAAACACTCATGCAAAAATAAATAAGTATAATTTAAAATGAGACAATATTAAAAAGATGTAAAGAAAATGAAAATAATGCTTCGCTTCCGTCACATAAAGGATTTAGATACAAAGGAGAAGGAGTTTTCTTAACGGATTGCTATCAAACAAGATACTTCAGTAAGTCAATATTCCATTTAAGATATTAATACTTTTGGTTTATAGTACTGGAATTCCTTGTTCAGGGAAAATGAAGGGCCAGAAGTTTGAACTAGGATTGCAAACATTTCTCATGTTGACCCTCTAAACCATTATATTAAAGCGTCTCCCTTCATCGATTTTAATAGGCCATTATAATTGTTTCGAGAAGGCTGTATTTCTGCGCATAATTTACGCAATAAATTTACATTCAGTGATATCGAGGAGATAAATAAAAGCAAGAGAAGGCAGAATTGTAAGGAGGCCCATGAGAATGTAAAAGGCGAGATGGGCAGGAATTGATAAGGTTGGGGAGAGCATTGCGAACTCCTCGCTCTCTGTTTACAATATACACTCTTTTTGATGAAAGTGCATAAAGGGAAGGGTAATGGAAAACGTTGTGGGTTTCATTCATACTCAGTAGGTATTTATTGGAAGAGTGCGCAGGCGCATTTGCGTACAAAAACGAACATTGAACAAAAGCTTTTTTTGGAACCGAAAAAGCTTGGGAAACAATAGCAAGAGAGTGGAATTAGGTGGAGAAGAAAAAGGACCTCCCTGAAATGGGATGAAATAACAGAAAACGCAGGAGAGCTATGTTTTGGGTGAATAGGGGTGGGATGGATTCGAGAGAAGGCCGCCTTTCGAGCGGCAATAATGACCCAGTAATGCACCTCCCCCCCCCCCCGGCCCACCCCTCACCAATCTCCGCTACAGTTGTAATGAAAAATAAGCGTACCGTAAGACTTTTCTCATGATTTTTCTTTCTCTTATTTTTTTATTCAAATAATTCCAAATTTTCAAAGTTTCTACGGAGAGTCATAAAATGCAAAATCTGGTTATTTTTAATTATAAACTGCAATTGTTTTCTACATCATGCCCCTTTCTTATTCTTCGGGAAGAGTTTTACATGCATGCTTCAATATCAATGTTTTCTCTATTTCAGGAAACACTATCAAAATCCAAATCTCCATCTATTCATCCCCAGATCAAAGAGAGAAAAAAATATACCGAAGGCCATCATTAAAATAAGTCCTATTAGAATTAGCCTTTAAGCACATTAAATGTATTTGTCTTGCCTAATCAACGTTTAAAAGATTCTGATAATGCTTACAACTTTCAAGAATATTAATTTGCGAGGTCACAGTACGTTATAGATTACTCATTACTCAAGTCTCCCAATCAGTTAAATGCAAAGAATATGCTTAGCCTGGGTAGGAATCAATATTACCAACTCACTATAGCAGGTAAAATTTTCTAAATATCTTCATCCAACTGGAGATATTTTGGTTGAATATTGTGATTTTATTTTGCTCAATTGTTATTTCGCTTTATTTAGGCCTCATTTTGAATGCGCAGCAAGTATCAGAGATCCTTAAGAGAAAATGCGGTAAAAAAATTATTTGAAATTCAAAATAAATTTGTTCGATTTGTCAAAAGTTTTTACGATAAGAAGACAAGTGTGACAGGCCCTCTACAGGAATAAGCCTGGGTGCTACTTGAGGAGCAAAGAAAACAAGCGAGCCTTAGGCTTTTAGCAAAGTTTAGAATACACGAGGTTAACTCTGACAGAAAGGAAATTATTATAGCCCCACACTACTTGGGTAAGTTAGACCATAAAGATAAAATAAGGGAGATTTCAGCACAGATAAATACAAAAAATCGCCCTTTCCTCTGGAAATCGTGAATCATAATAGTAAAAAATCAAAGTCATAATGGTAACAGTAAATAAATTTGAATTACAAGCTAGGGCAAGATTCAATGTATGTTAGTTGCTAGCATATGTACATATTTGCATGTGTGTAAGCTAAAATACGATTTTCATGAATAAAAATTTATACGTCTGTGTGGGTGTGAATTAGCATGCTTTTTTGTTTTTAATGTGGATTTATTCTGTTTTACCGGTCGCGTCCTAATACCCCTCGCCCGACACCCTTGTGGCGGCTTTCGGGGAATTGTATGGATGTTGATAAGTATGGTTTGGTTGAGGTTTTGACTTGTGGAGTTATACTTCCATTTATTAAACGTCTCTTGCCGCGTAACTATTGATTTTTATGGAACGTGTTGAAAATTTCTCCCTTAATTTTTCTTCACCTTTCTTCTCTTGATGCCTAATGGTCCGATAACATCGAATGCCTTACCAAAAAGGTCACTCTCCTCAGCCCAAAATATTAAAGAGGTTTCTGATAAATATGTATACTATATTATATCATGCAATATGCAAGTTTTGATAAAATCAGCCGACTGTTGTTAATAACTCTTCCTTAAAATATTAAATTAAACATAATCTACATTAAGAGTTCAAAAACAACTCATTTTTCTTTTAATTATTAATAAATTTAATATAACTGTTAACCGACAGTGACGTTTCTTGCCAGATAAATGCCTTAAATAGAGTTAACTGATGGTTTCAATATCTCCATCTAGAAAGAATTCAGATCTTTTTCCGGAAAGGCAAAGATTTGTGATGAACGATGACTTGAATAAGATGTTTGAGATTCTTAAAGTTATATGCTTAAAAATAAGGAAGACTAGAGGGCTGCAATGAACCAGAAAAATGGAAGGAAGTTGTCAAAGGAAAAGCGGCTAAGAAAGAAAAGCACAAATGAGAGAGGCGTGTGGCAAGAATGTTCCCTTTCATATAATCAACATGTATGCACAATGCGCCACTGGTGAGATAAAAGAGGAGTTCAAAGGAGTGGAGGCACAGGGTTTATCGATTCATATGTTTATGACCTATTGATTTTGCTTTTGTGAGGAACTTTGATGGAACGGAAGAAAAAATCAGTAAACACGCAAAAATGGAAGCGATATTAAATAGCTGAAAAAATGTTAATGAAAATAAAGAGTGAAAGTGCGTAGTCGAAAGTACGGCGTAAAAAATTAAATAAAAATAAGGGATGAAGTTAAGGACAGAGTAAACGAGTCCTGTTACTTTGGGGGTAGAATAGGTAAAATAAATATGCAGCATAGTAATGGAGGGAGAGAGAGAGCGCTCTTTGACAAGAAGAAATTGTTGACCGGCGGAAGTAAGGAAATAAATAAAAAGAAAAACATAATCCAAACCCATGTCTGAAGCGTAATGGTTGTTAAAAATGGAAATATACCAGCAAAACATAAAGGTAGAACTGGAAGCGTGTGAGGTGTATTGATCAGATGTTTCAATAAAAGGCTAAAATAAGATGGTTAGATAAACTCTTAAATGAGGACGTTTCTGACAATTTTTAAGAAAATATTATTTTGTGGAGTATGGCGTGTAGAAAAAAAGAACTTTATTGATACGCCTTTTAAAGAGATGTAGATATAATTGTGGGGTCAGTAATTGGTGAAATGAAAACCTTAGAGATTGATTGGCCAGTCGAGATGGGACACAGCCAGATAATTGACGCTAGGGTGTGTAAGATCAACACAACAGATGTATAGATAAGCAGAGGGCAGAGAAAATGGGCAAGCTTCGTCCAACCAACCAAATCGCTATGAGATGCATTTTCAGGGCAAGAGGTATATCGAGTATAATTGCTTTGGCGGGGCGAATGGCATGAGAGCCACTTCTAGACGTAGGAATTCAATCGGTAGGAAACTCATTAAAGTAGTTAGATTTGCGGATGATTAAAGTTTAATTCGTAAGTCACCCCAGGAATTGTAATCACTGCTGAACGCATTGCAAACCAATGAGGTACATGAAGAATGAGAATCGGCCATTAGAAAACAAGGGTTATAGGGCTATTAAGTAACAGGAAAGATAAGTAAAAAATTAAATTTGGGGTTCATAAAATAAAATTGGTAAAACAGTTCATCATTCGTCCAGGAAGTGTTTTGGAAGAATAAGGCAAGGTAGTGAGGGCATGAAGAGAAGAAAATATATAGTTAGGTGAAGAAACTTTTAGAAGTTGCAGTTAGGTATAATGCAAATATGCAATCACTCGTAAAAGATTAGTTATTGCTTTAAAATAGAGCATAGTTTTTTGATAGCTCTAAAACTTTGCCGCTGGGGAAAGATATTAAGCAAAGACTGAAAGCTTATAGGATGAGAGATTGGAGAAAATACATATAAATAAATGATTTAAAAAAGACACTGTAAGCATAGTATGGGAGATATAAAGTGGTCGGGCGGTTCTGATAAGCCTAGAAACGTGGATGAAGGGCACATTACTTAGCAATGGAGTGTTTCAGATTGCAATAGAGGTAAGCGGGGTAGAGAGACAAATGCATTGGGGCTAAAAATGAAAGGTGGAGGAAGGGATTTGAAGTAAAAGAAGGATTTATCGTGGTGAATATTTTTCAAGAATATAGCGTCATTTTAGATGTAGCTTAGAGGGATTAAAGTTCTAAGTCCCCTAGGTCCATCACAAACCTATGATGAAATTTTATTACTCCGTTGATAAAATATTTCTTGTGAAGAGCATAATCTGAAAATTAAATCCCTCACGTTACATATAAATCAAATTAGGTTTTTTTCACATATGACTTAATCTATTTCAAAATAAAACATCGTTTTTTAATGTAAACAATCCAATTAATATTCCATGTAGATGTGTTTAATACTACTTTAAATAACATTGATTCCTGCGATTTTATGGCTAATAATAATGTGGCATCCTGCCATTTTCAAGAAATAAATAGAAATAATTTCACCAATCACGAATACTATATTTTGCTTAGAGCATTTATAAATTGACTTCTTCCCGAATATTTTTAAAAGCACCCTGTACGTACTTATTTTCCAATGATATCAGTTAGTTTTGGCCTTAAAGGAATTGAATTAAAGCAAATGGCCACGTTGAATAAAAAAAGCGTTGTCCAAGAACACGTACCTATCGTTTCTTGAGGCATGCTCAAGAGCCGATCACGATTTTAATAAGTCGTGAAAAAGTTGTGGCTCGGATGGAAACCTCAATTTTCGAAATCCACACGTGGCACCGTTACAGTGCAACGTTTCCTACTCGGGTGTATATATTCGGAGCAGAGTATTGAAGGCGAAGGCAAATAGCATGGCCAAACCATTAATGGCCGGGCTTAAATGAACCCCCATGCGGGTGATCAGTTTTGAGACGGACGCGGCGAGAGAATTCTCTGCGTGGTTCCCACGAAGGCCAGGGGTGGTGCGGGCGGGCGACTGAGGGACGGCGAGAGATGGGGTGGTACTACGAGGGAGTGGGAGCAGGGCTATATACGGGTGAGGGAAAATTGATCAGTCCTCCTCCCCTCTCTCCCACCCCACCACTCATTAAAGAAACGGAAACGGAAGGCGAAGCAGGGGGCGGGAGGTTGGGTTTTCTGGGGGGAAGGGGGAGTCGAGCAGAGCGGCGTGAGAGAGGCACACGGCACTGCATTGCAGCAGCAGCAGGCGAACGGTTACGATTTTATTCCCGTCCGCTTCCTCCCTCCGCCCCCCGACCCCTCCTTCCTTAATCCCCGTCCGCAAACTCCCACGACCTCCCCGCCCCCCACCGCCTCCTTAAGGGCATACCATTCTCACCCACCCTCGCCCGTGCCTCATCATAACCTGATCGCCACCCACTCCTCCACCCTCTCCGCGAAGAAAAATATATGAATAAAGCCCAGCTCCTCTTCCATCCCATAATTCTCCAACGCTTCCTGCCCTCCCTCCCGCCTTCTCCGAGCCCTACCTCCGACACGCATCAGCCTCCTCCTCACCCTCCCGCCGCTCTGGAAAGATAGCATTCCATCGCGGCGCATTCGCGGGACCTCCACACTCCCCCTCCCTCCTCCACCAACCCCCCTTCTCCCATCTCCCCCCCGCGCCGGCCGCCCACCCACCCACTCGGCACACTTTCCCCGTCTGCGTCCCCGGGATGAGCGATGCAGATGCAGGGACCGCTGCGAGCACAATGCGAAGGGTGAGTCTGCGAGAGAGAATCCCTTCTCTCTCGTCCTCGGGCACGCGACGATAATTAATACGTATTAAGAATGCCTCCGGACGACAGGGCGATGATTAAAGTAGATGGTGGTCGGAGGATCGGAAGAGAAATATTTAGCTAATGTGAAATGATGATAGTAACCGGATCGTCGCTCCCGCAGAATGGGAGCATACTCGGCACGTAAACGTAATTACTGACATGAGATTCTGCAATCCCTATACTGTGTGGCTTAAATTTGTGTTTAGGGCTACCCGCCGACTATTTTACGCAAAAGAGCAACTTTTAAGAATGAAACACATCCGAGAGCGGAGTAAAATTTGTGGGGAACAATAAAGTTGATAGGATTTTCACGTTGGGATGTTGTTCATGATCAATTGCCAGTTGAAACGCATCAACTGCTTAATAAATATTTCAGCACATTAAGTTTAGAACTAAATTCCGTCAAGAGGCATTTAATTATTTATCATTCAAGTCTATTCATCGTTTTATCTTCAATACTCATGAAGAGAACGATAATTTTCCTACCTTTAGCCACTTTATTTTCATGATTTAAATTTTGCTTGTGAAAATGAGTATTATAAGGTTTTGAAAGCATATAAAGGGTTTTGTTGCAGCATGTTTTCATAAACATTGCACTGGTTATACGTATTCGTATTTTTAACTGACTCTACCGAATCCTTCCTTCACAAATTCAGTCGTCTCTCACGTCATCAAATTGCTTCTTCATCCTCTCGCAAAGTTCCATTTAGCCTTACTACCAAGTCGTCACCTTCCTCACTAGGACTGTTATTTTCCAACTTAGGTTCGATTATTTACGTCAATCTCAAAACGCCGATTAATTTGTCCAAAATTTCGATACTACTGGATTAAAAAATGGATGAGATACATAATTAGAGCTAGTAGAACGTTTAAAATGAAAAACGTCCGCAGGCAGATTCCCTAAGGGTGTGTAACACTAACCGCCCATCTTAGAGGTCTGAGACCTGCACGTCAGAATAAAGGAATCTCTTACCTTTTCTTTCCTTGACGAACCTGGGGGGTAATCAAAACTATTTGAAATATTTTAATTCTTTTTCGTATAAAATATAGCCAACACTTATTGCCATGAATGTTTAAAAGGGGTTGAAATTAAGCACCTAGCAATACTTACTTTTTCATATTACTTTTAAGTTTATTTTGGCATTATAAATTGATGAGACATGGTACCTTCGATGGCTTCTGAACTCAATCGAATTTGGATTCAAAATTATTTATATTCAAATTTATAAACACATAACGCAAGGATTTAAATTTAATGTCTTCTAATAGAAAAAACGGAAAGTTTTGCATTTGTTTCCCATTGTTCGAGTATCGCAGTGTCACATTATTTCACCAACATTTAGAAACGCTTGCCGTCAAAAGAACTTCTTGATTAAGAAAAAGCATTTTTGAAAAATTGTTCCCACTTACGTAATAGGACTGATATATAGTGTGAGTTTCCAAAAATTATATACAAATCCAACCCTAAAATATTCTGATTTACTTACGTAAAGATTTTAGCAGCATCATAAACATAGTCGAATAAAAGAAATTACATCGATATAGCATGATGAAGACAAAAAAGTTGCTTAAAAAAAATTTTCCCTCCAAGCATCGCACCTGTAACCATTACTTAGTCACCCCCGCGTTTCTACCAAAAGGCAGGCAGGCGAAACTTCTCTCTGCAGCCCCACATCACTAAACACCGAGCTAATCAGGTCAACGTCGAACGATGGGCGGGCGAGGCGATGGAGCGTGCGAGGAGAGGAAATGCGGACCCCAACTCTCCCCCGAGCACTGAATCACGCCGGATCACTCCGCGCTCCAATCTGATCTCGGACATCTAGACTCCATCTCTCTCTTACTCTGCTCTACATTATCGGTAGCCATGGGCACGAGTAGGAGTCTCACGGGCCCACATATTCTATGCAAGTAAACCAAATCACAAATACGAGTAAATATGCAAATAAGGGTGTTTTTCTTCTATTTGATTCTACTGTTGAAGGACCCACCTCCAGGCGCTGATGTATCTACAAATTTCTGATTTCCTCAATCCTTCTCTATTCAAGTTTCCTTTTGTGTATATGCATATACGAATATATATAACATAAAGATATACACATTCAAATATCAAATCCCGCCACACGGCGAACAAATATTCATTCACATGGAAATAGAAATAAGGAAAACGGACAGGAACACATATCTTGGACGAACACAGTAGAGTTGGAGCAAATATATATATACTATATATATATATATATATATATATATATATATATATATATATACATATATACCATAAAAATCATAAACACAGTAGTCGACCCGAAGGTCGGTTTGGTAGGTGATTTTAGAGTTCACCCAATACTAAGCCCAACGGCTTGTGAAATTCACACATCAGGGTAGGGGGGCCTGTTCCTTTCTCTGTGATATATATATTTATATACATATCACAGGAAAAATATATATTTATAATATATATATATATATATATATATATATATATATATATATATATATAACACGAAAAAAGGACCCTCGCATTTTATAATGTTGAAGTAGGCCACAGGGAAGGCCGAAAACTTTAACCTTCTGAAATGTATGTGCCCTTTTACGTGTTATGAATGATATTTTTGTGTTCTATTGTGCCGTCCAAATTTAATACGAGAGTAACCACGAGATTATATATATATATATATATATATATATATATATATATATATATATATATATATAAAATCTCGTGGTTACTCACGTATTACATATATATATATATATATATATATATATATATGCATATATATATACATATATGTATATATATATACACACACGTATTAGAGACATTTACACTCCTGCTACAAATAACTGAGGCCCTTGAGGCAAGTTGTAAAGCAATCCAATCAAATCAGCCCACCTTTGTGACAGGATTCTCCTCCGAGAACAACAGATTGGTAGGGTACATGGAGGGAAGGAAAGGTTAGCCGCTCTCCTGAGAGGAAGAGAGAAGTAGACAGGGAGGTGGCCGCGCTACCGGTGAGCTGGAGGAGCCTTTAAACCCTTGCCTAAATCTCGTCACCCCTTCCAGTCACGGAGGTCTCCCCAACCCACGGGTCACGCCTCGAGCACATCCCCATGAAACTCTCACTCCCCCTCCAAACCCCCGCCAACCCCCTCTCGAGCTGCCCGCTTCCATTACAACCAGAGATCCTACCATTGAGGATGTCATCAGGACCTGAACCCCGTGACCCACATAGGTAATGAGGCACCCGCGCGCAGCAAATCTGTTGCCAAGGGGAGGGTGGGAGGGCGCTGGATGTGTGGAGTGGGGGACGCCACCTAGAGTATGGTCTACCTCGCCCCCCCTCCCCAGTCCGTCTGTGCCAGTGTTTCCCTCTGTCTGTCTGTCTGTCTCTCTCTCTCTCTCTCATACACACGCGCACACAAACCCATGCACACACCCACACACATACACGCACACATTTTGCCCCTCCTTCCGCTCCTTTCGACCCGCCCCATCGGGGAGGTGATCACAACAAAAGACGGTCACGCTAACGAAGTTTCCTCCTCCTCTGTGAAGCTGAGGTATCGCTCGCGGGAAGCCACGAAACCTGAAAATAATAAACGAGGCCGGAAAAATATAATGCGGGAAAATGAGTGAATACTTCCTCCTCCGTTTCTTTGTTCTCTCTCTCGTATTTATTTCCTCCTCCTCATTTCCCCCCTCTTTTCCTCCTCGGCCTTTCCTGAATGGGGAAAAGAAATTAAGGAGAGCCCAGAAACCAAGAGCCGTCAGTTCCCGGGGAGTCATTTCTGCGTGGGACGGAGGGAGGTAGTCGACAAAAATGGCATTTATTTCTACTCTTTTCCTCTCCCCCCCCCCCCCCAACGACCCAGGATCCTCCCCCCCCCACGATGAAACTCATCTCTCCGCACGCTCTCGATTTAAAACTATCTCGATACAGTCGTTTCCCCGAGGAGCGAGGGTTGGAAGTGATAAGAGCTACTCCATCTAAGTTTATCGTCACTGCAATCAAATTCGTCGTCGCGGATTTTCGCATGGCTGGTACATGCAGGTGACCGACAAGCGCAGTTTTACCGGCAGTGACCGCAATCCTCCACGTTAAAGCGACTGAGTTCAAAGTTTTATTTTATTATCTAAGTAAGTCAAACCCGATTAAAGCATGCCGAGAGGTCAAATTTTATTCCTACATATTTTATGCACAGTGTTTAATGGATGTGTGGTTAAGTTCCTGAAAATGTACTCTTTTTCCTGGAATATTTTACGTTGACCTGGATGGATTCCAAACGGTCTGCCAAATTTCACCTCATAAAACGCTATGCTAAATATATCAGGAATTTCTTTTGTTATTTTAGAGCCTACATTTTCTATTAAATAACTACTCTACGTGACAAAATGCTTAAAATTATATGTTTTTTAAAGGTTTATAAAGAATTAATACAATATGTCATTGAGTTATCTATTTCCCATATTTTTTCAATTTGAATATAGCAACTCAATGAGATAAAGTAATGCTTCCAAAGATATTTTAGAAACAACTAATTATTACATATATTCATTTGTGTACCATTAATTTAAAAATTTCTATGAGAACCGTAGTTTGAGCTAAGTGGAACCAACTCCACAAGGTAATATCGGCAGCAGTGCACGTGAACCTATTCTATGAGTCGGTGAAACGTATGCCATTGGTGCGTTGAGTTTCTTTTCAATTCCTGAATTTATTTTTCTCGTTTCATTTATCATGACGGAAAAACTTGAGGAAATAATAAATTATCAATTCAATTTAAAATAAATGAACAAAATACGTGAGCCTAAAATGTTCTCGCTCTTTCCAGGAACCATACAGCTGTCAGGCACGATTATAATTTGCCGAAGTACTAGTGGTGGACGCAATATCATACTCAGAGTCCAACGATGAAGACTTTCACTAGTGTTAAAAGAACTTGAATGGACCAGTTTAAGATAACATTTCCCAAAATGACAACGGCCAAATTCAAAATGGGGGAACGCAAAACCTCATGCCTCAAATTCTTACCGCATTCCCTTGAATAAATTAATACACCCCTTGCATAAAATCACAAAGGGCTGGGCCAGAGAATTAATTCCGGTGACGTCACATATTCTCGTTTGAACTCCACATTTATTGCGCTCGGAAACACGAAATCATAAAATATAGGCGCAAAGAGAGCGTTAATCCAGTCCGTATTGTATATATTTTTTCTTTTTTCTTAACCCTTAAAGCCTCCGGGTAAACCGCGAGGACGGAACCCGAAAAGAGGCCACGTCCACGCTGAGGATCTCTGCTCGGCGGAATATTAGAATAAATTTCAATCGAGGTTTTCCTCCGCGAGAGAGATGGAGGGGAGAGGGGGGGAGGAGCGGAGGGAGGCGAGAGGTACGCGCGCCAAACGTGAGCCAGTGGACCCGGTGAATTTCCAGACGGGAGAAGGAGAGAGAGTGAAAAGGGTGAGATGGGGGAAGGGAGAGAAATGCTAGCAATTCATCACCCGACATCCCACGGGCTGGTATTCCATTTCGGCCGACAACGAGGATGGCGCATGAATGTGGGTGGAAGATTTCGCAACGACGGTATAACAAGTGAAAGTCGTCCCCAAGGACCTCCTCCCTTCCCCCTTTCAATTTCTCCCCCCCCCCTTCCACCCCCTCCCCCGCCGCACTCACACCCCGACGATATGGCGGCCAGGCCCACACACGAGATGACTGATGATGATGCGCGCTTTGTTGTGAACAGGCAACGCTTTCTCGGAGGAAACCACAAACGGTCGGGAACAAAGCACTGCGGGTTCTTTATGGAGGCATTCTTATTTTTTTTCATCTAAGATATACATTTGCATAATTTTCACACTTTTACATCACTTAAAAAGCTTTAGTCAACCCCTTTCGCTTAACTTAATATCCTGTCGAGGAGTTAAATTAATTACAATTTAGATACATGGATTACTTACTGGTCGGGGATTACTGCATTAATAGGGACATTGGTCGTTAAAAAACATACTTTAAATTTATTAATGCTTTTTTCTGATTATACTTCAACTTGCGTTGAAATTGATTATTAACTCGACTTTCCATTTTTTCCAAAAATGATGATCGTATTATTTTTGTTCGGCTAGCGCATGTCATCTAAATCTACATGCATACATACCCCGCGATACATTAACTATGTGTTTGGCTGGGGGTGCAAGCACCAGGTGGGATCGGTAAAGGATAAGAAAAAATTAGGGATAGAGAGGGAAAAAGGAAAAAAACAGTTCCTATAGAACGTACAAAAAAGGTGCAAATTTGAAAACATGCTTGTGGAAAACTTAGTCCAAACAAGTTTTGCTTAAACCATGTGAAATAGTTCTTTATTATACGATAAATGAGTGAAAAAAATGAACCGCAAATACTTATACGATAGACTTCCACTATAACAAGACAGGTCATGCAGAACTGGAAAGTAAGAATGGAAAATTTTAATAATTCGTAGTCCTTAAACCACAGGCCCCCTGTCCAATCAGTGATATCTATTTCTGCCGTTTTTAAATGTTGAAATTATTTTAATACAAACGTAACGCCTTTGAAGGTGACAAGGGTACTTGTAAAAGTATTAGTATACAAATCAGATGGAATTATATGTCAATAAAACACGAGAAAAATGTTAAGCATCAAATTTGAGCTTCACAATCTACAGCGGATCCATGATGGATGAGAAATCATTGGAAATGAAAATCCTTCAAGTCTTTCAAAATGTACACCCTATCCACAAACTTTTCGATAAAATAACAGCTGAGAAACAATTTGTTCACGTGAGGGGGGGTGTGGAGAGGTGCCGCTTACTGTTATTTATGGCATCTCTCTGTGGCAATACCGACACACGAGCTTCTGACCGATTCCAAATGTAATTAGTCCCCTCCCCCACCCGCCCCCTTCTTCCTTCCCCGTTTTCTGGAAATGTAATTTTAGTCCCATCCATCTCTATTTTTTTTCGGTTCCAATTTATGCCCGTCACGTGTCGCGTGACGCACAGTCTGTTTATTTGCGTGTGCGTGAGTGCACTCCCACTTTGAATTTAGCTCGGACGCCATTCTATTATTTCCTCCGGAGTAATACACTTATTTTGGTTCCATGCGGTGACAGTTTCACGTCATCTGCGAAAAAATATGTAAAACTCCATGAAATGCCTGCGGGAAGGCGTCCAAGCAATAAGGGTCAGCACATGAAAATATTCTGAAACTCGTGGCAATACTTTTCCTCGATTAGGCAAACAGTGATATCAATGGAATTATCGGGAAATGCTATAAAATACTAAACACTCAACCCGTGAGCTGCAATACATATGCTCAAATGAATCCAAATCCCAAATTGCAAATACTTGAACGCAATAGTGGACATGATATATGGTTTCCTATTTACTTTACTAAAACGCACAAGATGTTTCAAACTAATGTTGAATTTTTCACATTATCCGTTTCATTTGTCTGCTTCAACTTAATCTTAAAATATTTTACCCAAAAATTTTAGAATTCAATTTTTATTTTTACACTGAATGAGTTGTCTGTATTTTCCTGTGTTTGTTTCCTGTATATTTTATATTTACAAATGAAAACGTGCAAAATGAAACAGCAAAACTCTATATTTTTTCTAATACAGCTTTTTCTGGTATGTAAAATGAAATTAATTGATCAAGTTAACTACTAATTAACTCTGGGTGATGCCGAATAAAGTATTGATGCAAACAGTCTACATCACCATCCATGAAAACAATATCACACTGATAAAAACCTTCTATTATTACTATTAGGTAATCTACCAGTTAAGGTAGGTTTTTGGATGGACACAACCACCAAATGAATATTTTGTGACTCCTAACAAAGCACAAAATCCAGAATCCTACTCTATATCAGGTCCCTCTTCATCTCTGAGTACTTCCTTCCTCCCTTCATCCCGTCCAACATCCCTATCCTGTTCCTTCCCTTTTCTCTTTTGCCTAGTATTCTCCCGTCTATTACAGTCTTCAACATCCCACTGCCGACCAATACGTCCCTTATCCACTTTTCTTGCCTCCATAGGATTTCTCCCAACATACCCCTTTCTTCGCCCACCATACCCAGTACTTCCTCATTTGTTTTCTTCTCGGTCCATTTCACCTTCTCCATTCTTCTCCACACCCACATTTCAAAAGCCTCCAGGCTACGTCTATCCTCCTGCTTCAATGACCACGTTTCCGCGCCGTACATAGCTACGTTCCATATCAAAGTTTTTACGAGTCTTTTCATAATATCCTTACTCAACGTCCCTGTCATCAACTCCCTCCTCCTTGTGAAAACCTCTTTGCCTAGCGCAATTCTTACGTCCCTACTATTTGACAGTGTTGGTCCAAAACACTTCCGAGATACGTAAACTGTTCTACCTGGTCTAGTTTTTGCCCTCCTATTCTAATGTTAAGCTTAGCCTTTTTCTTTCTAGAAAATCGAATAAACTTTGTTTTATCAATAAAAACCTCATAGAGGTAGCAAAAATTATAATGACCGGAAGCTTTTGTTTTCCATTCCATTCAGACAAGAGTCTGACGCCAAAATAAGAAAAATAAACCATGCTCTTTGATGCTTCTTGATCCACTTTGAAAATTAGTTATTCTGAGCAATGAAAAGCTCAGAAGTACGTATTACTTCATTTCCACCGACGCAACTGGGATGGGTCGATTTCTTTACCCTGTCGAGAGCAATGGTCAAAACAGGAGTCCGGGACCATTTAAAATGAAAGGCTTCTCCTCTCGTCCGAGGGGCTATCGGACGTTTAAAAGAGCGGCTTTAAGAAGACTCTTCCCTTCGCGACAAACAACTCCCCTCCCCACGCCCCCTCCCCCTCGAAAAACCTCGTCTACGCCACTTCCCTCTCCCCCCTCCCTCCACCCGGCCATTTCCTTTTTCAGTACCCCTTGCGTAACATTGTCCGTGGTCATAGGGAGTCGATCGGTCGACGGGTGAATAATCACCCGCCCTATCCACCCATTCCAATCCCCTACCGCCTCCCTCCATGGCAAAGCTCGCCTTATTCCCAGTCTTTTGTTTCGCCGAGGAAATCGATATGCAAAAAGAAGACTTCTCTCGCTCCTCTGCCTTCCACCCTAGCCACCTCCCTTCCCATAAAGCACTTTCAACGCTGCCTCCCTCCTTCTCCCTCTATCCAAGTTTCACTTCCATATCTTTCCAGCCCCTTTCCCGCAAGGGCTGATGGGAAAAGGACCGAATATTAACGGTAAAGATGGACGACCGTAAGGGAGGGTGGGGTGCGGGACTCGACTGTCTTCTCATTCCTCTTCTCCGCACTTCCTTATACTCCCTCCTTCCATTCAGCCCTCTTCTTCCCCACACCCCGTTTGTTCGCTTCTTTTAAAACAGAAACCGAAAGTTAAAAAAAGGTCGTCTGATAAATTCACCAGCCGGCGTCAAAAGGTATTCGAAGAAATGGCACAATTAGCAGCATGATGAACATTGCTGGTCAGTGCACATGACGCAATGGGAATATTAATAATGAGGTGAGAAATAAATGCAGTTAAAATCATAATTACATGTTTTCTGCTTTGTTTTCTACGCTGGTGAAATTCAGTTGAATTTCTAACGTCTTCGTTGTCGGTCATCTTCCACTCTCCCTGCTAGCGGTTCTTGTTTCATTAAAGCCCTGATCCACTTCCAAAGACAACATTTTATCTTGCTAGAAATCAATATCACATCGGATGACTCACCAGGATAATATGCTTTCCCGAGTAATAAAAGTCCAGATGAAATCGATTACATTCTGGCTTAATATTGAACAACAGTCTTAAAGTCATAAAAACGAGGCACATATTTCATTGTGAGTAATCCACTCTAACATTAAGTTCTGACTGCTCTGTTTCTATATTCTAGTTGCGGTTACCGACCGTCGTGCTGAAATGTAGACAACAAGTTTCACAATGCTTGTTTTTATTTGAATAATCCATTTGAATTGATGCAAATGAGATACGCATAACAGCAACCTACTCACGAAAGAAAAGACATTTTTTAAAAGCACCTCTCATTTAATTCGATCTTAGGTTTCATTTTATTTTTTTGCGATGATTTACTCTTGCGGCATCCAAATTGACAACCACCATTTCGGAAAATGAACTCATCGCAAATTGGGATTATAAATGGATTCCGCCAAATTTTATTGGCTTCGAATATTTGAATAATAGGACGCGGAAAAAGAACGCACTAGGAAAATAAGTACTTCAACGTGATGGAATCCTCTCTCGTTGTCCGTCCTTTTTTTACCATTCAATATGTCAATTTCATGAAGCTAAAAAGTATTCGAATCTGCTCCCTTCGAGTCATTCTACCGAAATGAAACATTCTCAAGAGATATAAAGCACGCTCTTTAGGCAAGCAGACCGCCTTGCCCCTTGACGCAACCTTGTTCGCTCCATTACCTGCTCGACGGGGCACTATCTCTTCCCCCGGGAGGACTCGGGATAAAACTCTCTTGGAAAGTTTCTCCTGCATTTCCCTGCTCTCCTTTCTTCCGTCTCCCCCAACTATCCTCGTAGACATTCTCCCGCCTCCAAACTCATCTATATACCTATTTCCAAACGCATATTTTGTTCCTATCTCTGTAATAAATGTATGAATCTCAAAATATTGGAGTTTGTATCCACTTGTGTTGTTAACTTCAAAATTTTTAATAAGGGAGTGAGTAATTCATGTTACTAAGCATGTAGTACTTGTTGAAAGATCCCTTGGCCTAAGCTTGAGAGTAAACTTTTCCTCGAAATATTTACCACACTCTTTCTGTAGAGGTCTCAGAATAAACAATTTTACTACAAAGTATTCCAAATAAAAGTATTTAAAATGTAGGAGATTTTGGACTCCCTTACTAATAAAATTCAGCTACAAACATGTATGTTTCACGTCAGAGTAATGACAATGGGATTCAAACCTTAGGGGTTGCATTAAAGGTGAGGAGCTCTTTTTTATTAAAAGCCGTCATCTATTCTTCGCCTTTCATAGCATAGAGTTCCATAAACTATTTGATAAGTAATCATCTAATCCAAACTAATTGGTTTCCTAAACCTTTCAACCGTTTTTTGTTGAACAACCGTTCAACCAATCGTTTCTTTGATTGCAGTATGGTCCGACGTGAAGACAAGAAGGCTGAGAAATTCACTTCATGCGTAAACATAATCGCTCTAAGCTTTTTTAATGAGCTCAACCTATCGTACAACCATCTTTTCGGTATTCCCACATATACCTCCATATACCCAATTCCGTCTACCGTTCCGAATTTTCCCTCCTACTCCCTTCTTCTCCAAGTCCCCTGTCCTCCACCCCTGCCCTCATCCCAATCCCCCGGGACCCCGGTTCACCCACCCCTCCATCCGTTATTTGTTATCATGGGGCCGTAATGACCCTCGGAGGAGGATGCCGTGGACACTTGCGGCCTCTCTCGTGACCCCTGTTCGCATCTACAGCAACCGTCGCGCTTCCCCGTTCCCACTCCCGGCCCCTATATCTTCCCCTCTCCGCCGGGTTCCCTTACCATCTCCCTCCCTCTGTGAAGCACCCCCACCTATCACGTTTCCCTCCGGTCCCCCTTTTCGCCGCTTTTACTGCCGCCCCCCCCCCCCACCCAGTGCCCTCGACCATTCCACGGGCCACCACTCCCAATCCCAAACGGGATAGAAACTTCACACTTCGACGGCATGATTGTGCCCCTTGCCTTTTATTTTCCCCTCGTCTACTTCTGCCAAATGACGGCATATATTGATAGAGGGTGAGCGCAGTGGATGAGGAATGATGGGGAGACGAGAACGCGACAGTGCTTATATGTTGTACCATGAAACCACCTCGTGCAGCAAAGGTCAATACAAAGAACGCAGTCACGAAGAAGAGGAACAATAGCAGTTGAAATCAACGAAAAGAGTGAGAAAACAACTTTTTTTTATTCAAAGATGTTAATTAAAAATTATTTTCGAAATATATTGAAGTACTAATGAAAGATAATCTACGCAATAACTTGTTCCCATAGCTCCGTGTTTTCAGAATCCTCCGACGTTTTCGTTTCTTCTTAATGTGAAATTGATACAATGAGAGTGTATTGGGGATTAAAATGTGCAAGTACAGTTAAAATAATAAAAAAAGCACTGAATAAGAGGACTACGTGCTATTGATTAAAATAAGGGAAGAGAATCTTTTGAGAGAGACTTTAGAGAGGTAGGAAAATTGGCTGTAGGAAACATTGAGGGGCAATGATGACTGTCACAAGACGAAGGATATGCTTAATTCAAGGAAATAGGAGGAACGTGGTAGGCATCCAGCATAATGTGAGCAGTTTTAGATATTGCCATAGGAGGAACTGAATAAAGGAGGAACACGGGGTAAAATGAAATGTGCCATGGTTCAAAAGACTACCTAACACTTAACTTTACGGCATAATATACTTTAAATTCCAGATTTTTGCAACTGTTAATTCTGACATTTTCATATTTCCCAGACATATTTCACGGTCAATATAAACGTGACAAGGAGACGGAGAGACAGAGAGAGGAAGGAAGGCGGCGTTTGCCTCACGTGGCTTTTGGATCCTGTTTAGCCGCTGTTTCGATGGAGAGGATAAAAAGCGTAAGGGAAAAAGCCTCTCCCGAAACCTCCCAACCTTCCCACAAGATCCCCTTCCCTGCATCCTCCCGCACCCCAGCGCTCGTCAACCACCTTTCCGGCCCCCTTCCCCCAAAACCATTTCCATCTCCCCTCCCGCCCTTCCCAAAACCACGACAAACTCCTCGCCACATTCATTGCGATCTCCATAGCAGCAGCGTCGGCGGCGGTGGCAGCCCTAATGAAAGAGGGGGGCCTTTCGCCGGCAATGGTGGAGGGAATATGAGAAGGAAGAGGAGGTGGAGGAGGGAAGCGAGAGAGGGATGGTGGAGGTTCCACGGGTAGTTGGTCTCGGTCGGTGGGGGTTGCGAAGGAAGGTGCCGGGCGACGCGGAAGAGGGAGGAGGCCGTAGAGGAGGACTCCTATGCGCACCTGGAGAGGAATGTTCAGAGTGCCTAACTTCGAGGTGACGACATCCACTCCGATTGCTTTTCGAAAGACTGTCGCATCCATGATTGGGTATTTTGGACACATTACAATACAATTAACGAAAATTACCATCATGGAATACCTTTTGTGCGCTCGAACGCATAATCCGATATGCCGCTGAGCTATAAATCGTGCCATTTTCGGTATCGTGCTAATGAACTGTAATTGCCACTTTATCAACCCCAAAGATTCTTTTAAAAGTGTTGTGTACAATATGGAACGAAAATAAGTTAGCCGTACATTCAAATCTGTGTGGCGACTGCAAATATTTAAACTTTTTCCGGAATATCGTACATCAAACAGCCAACATATATTTTCACAGAAAATTATGACACGTGATCAATGGAATATTTGGAGAGAAAACGTAAAATGACAAGCGGGAATACATTTAATATCTGTCAACTAATCTCTGTGATGCTCAAGGAAATGAGAAAAAAATAAATGTGAGCATCGTAAAATAAGGAGGTAATATTAATGTTATGTCAAGAATACCAGTTATTACAGACTAAATAATTTCATTTTTCGGGTCTTGAAAAAATATATTTCCGCGCATTAAATCATTTTTCAAGAACACTTGCTATGATTTTTCCACTGGAACTTATGTGTTAATATTTATTCTCTATTTCCACCACTAAAGTGCTCGTTATTAAACAAATCTGTGCTTGTATTAATATAATAATTTAAGTTCGACATTAGTTCACGACTTCATGGGCAGAGCAAGAAGATTAATTATCGTAATACTACTGAGCCTTAGCTTCGATTCACAACTTCGGAGATATGAAAAATCACACGACTCGATTTTCTTGAGAGATATGATACCTGTTCAATCTGAAAAAATAGTATTTCCCATCTAAGATATTCTGTTGCTTAGAATAAAATAAAAAATAATTCCGTACATCTAGGATTCACTTTTAAAACTCTAGCTTTCTCCAAGTGATTTATAGTATTTCCTTGGTGAATGTTTTGCATTAATTCTCCTACTGTGACGAAAATAGAAATTAGTATCGTATGATGGGTGTCACATTCCTGTAAAAATAGCCTGGGGTGAGTGTCGGCTGTGCGGAAAGAATTTAGGGAATTCTCAATGTGTTCCACCACAAAGAGATGAAGTAATCAATTGAATGGCTAGGCTACTTGCGGAACACGCTCAGTTCAAGAGGGTGTATCTTGGAAAATATAAAGAAACAGTATTGATGCCCATGCATCGAATACAACGAAATCAAATCACCTGCTTGGCCCATGAAAGAACACGATGAAGTTGAATAAAACCACCTCTGACGTGCTCTGTCTGACTACGTGGTCAGACAGAGCACGTGAGAAAGGAAATTGTTTAGTTGCCCTGAGACAGCTGTCTCAAAGAGGTGTCTCAGCAACAATGAAACAAATCAATAGCAGTTTTGGTCCAAAGTTTTACGGTTTCAGTCATGAAGACATTATGTTTTGTGAAAATGCACTGAGCAATAACCTATCATATGAACTACAGTCATGAAATGTGAGTTTATGGTTAAAACGCGAAGATTAATTATCGTATTACTGAGCCTTAGCTTCGATTCAAAATTTCGAAGACTCCACAACCCACGCAACTCGATTTTCCTGGGAGCAATCCAGGATACCGGAGGTTCTGGGGTTAGAGTGAACCAAAGTTTCCTGAATCTTATCATTATTATGAAGTGGCCAATTATTTAGTTGACATTTTCAGGCACGATCCATATACGCTTCTATCGGAAAATTTAAAAATATCACTGTTGATGTAAAAAAAATATTCGAATTTACTCACCACTGTCAAAGATAACCTGAATACAAAAATACATGGCACATCATCACGTTTAAATGGTGGTGATATCTACAGGTATATATATATATATATATATATATATATATATATATATATATATATATATATATATATATATATATATATATATATATATATATATCTATGATATATCTATCTATAGATATATACATATATATATACACATATATGTACATATATATGTATATGTATATATATATGTATATAAATATGTATATATATATATATATTTATATATAGAAAGAGATATAAGGAAAAGGGATAGGAACACACACAAAGGACGAACACAGGAGAGGTGGGGAAGGCGGAATCCAGCAGATCACGAATGTAAAAATATTTCCTAGAACGGGATTTGAACTCCGGATCTTTCCACTTCTCGGGCGGAGGCTCTTAACCACTTGAGCAATCCAGGAAACGTAATTTACAATTAAATCTGCGATGCTTTATGCAACCAAGTGCCCCGATTCTTTGGCCAAGAGATGGCGTTAGGGAGCTGTTTCACCAACCAAAGGAGAAATAGACAAGGCACACAGAGGAAAGGATAGAAGTAAAGGAATCATACAACATCATAAAGTATAAGAACAGTGCGTTTCGTGGCACACATAGCCAGGAGAAGAGACGAGCCACATTGGCCTAATACACAGTGTAAATTACAGTGTAAATTACAGTGTAAATTGCAGTTTAAATTACAGTATAAATTACGTTTCCTGGATAGCTCAAGTGGTTAAGAGCCTCCGCTCGGCAAGTGGAAAGATCCGGAGTTCAAATCCCGTTCTAGGAAATATTTTTACATTCGTGATCTGCTGGATTCCGCCTTCCCCACCTCTGCTGTGTTTGTCCTTTATGTGTGTTCCTATCCCTTTTCCTTATATCTCTTTCTATATAAATGATGAGTATTTGTTTGCCGTTTGGCGGGATTTCGTGTTTATATATATACCCATTTATATATATACCCATTATATATATATATATATATATATATATATATACACAATGGGTATATATTTATTTATTTATGAATACAAAAACTAGCATGAATTTATGAATGTATATGGAGACGTTGAGCACAAGCATGGCATAGTGAAGCAGCATTGGCACTGCATAATTGGTGTTAAAGGGATGAGGGACGACTACTGTGTGGAATGAACTAGTAATGGGGAGACGAATAGCATAGGTACGGAGCCATAAGGACGGAAAGAGACTGGAATGGGGAGGGGCGTGGGAGAATCTGTGGTATCCACCAGGGGAGAGGGAATTGACCCGGGGAAGATTGCAATCGACGTGCTTGGCGCAATAAAGACGTGTTGTATTAGCGGTTGGTTAGCCTTATATATGGGGCTGCGTGTGACAAGTTCTCTCCCAAATTCTCGAGTATATTACATTATGTTAGATATGCAATATAATTATGAACGAAAGTAGGGTCTGATAAAAAATATTTCCTAACAAAATATCATTAATAAAAATAAATTTAGCTGTGAAATCAGTAATGAATTAAAATAATTTGAATTAAAGATAATTTTGAAGGAAAGCTAAAAAGAAACTGACTGCCGTAGCATTCATCAAGAATTTTATGGATGTTAACTTTTTTCTTAAAGGTATAAAAAAAGAGATATTTTGTCAAATATACACACACACACACACACACACATATATATATATATATATATATATATATATATATATATATATATATATATATATATATATATATATATATGTATGTATATATATATATATATGTATATATATATATATATGTATATATATATATATATATGTATGTATGTATGTATGTATATATATGTATATATAACAATTTTTAAAAGTCTCACGACGTGAATAATAATGTATAACACTTAGCACTAGTGGGCTTAGACAACAACACAGAAACACACAAAAAAAAGAGACTCACTATTTTTCGAATTTTCGGTGGTCGTGGCCACCTTTATCAAGGAAGAGGGGGACAGAGGGTTCTCTCCCTCTCGTCCCTCTCTTCCTCTATTTTATTTAAAAATATTTTTCAACATTATATTTGAGTTATAAAGACCCAGCGAAAATGAAATATATCAAAAATTGAGTCAAACATCAACAAAAAAATAGACTCAATTTTCACCCAAAAATACCTTGCTTATTTTAAAGTTTAACTTTGTATGGTCAATGAATGATGTTTTATATGTAGAGGTTATTGTTTCAAAAATATAATATTGATTGTAACGGACATGAGTGCCAAATTTCTCCGATTATTGAGATTTTAATTCATTAATCACGCTTAAATATGAGATGACCCTTGCTCGCATGGCCCTACCCTATGGATATGATGATTACAAACTCCCACCCCCCTGACAGCATGGAATACAAGCTGATTACCTGTGAAACCAACGGGGATCAACCGCCAATCTTGCATATCTCCAGAGGCGTTTAAGTGAAGGGCTTCGAGGAAATTGATCGTAATACCCCAGGAAATTTACCCTAAATCTGATTAGCTTGTATTACCGGAGAGTAATTACTTCATAAATTGAGTGCAGAAAAATCTAGAGAAGGCTTTCACTAACTAATTGGCTTCCTCAATTAATCATTTTTTATAAAGTGAAGAAAAATCATTTGGCTTTAGTTGACTATAAAAGATACCTCATTAGCCTTCTAATAATCCCAAGGAGAGTGAAACCACATTTGGGGTAAGGAGCCGCTCAATCGCTAGCCGTGATCATCCAGGCAAACACTATTACTAAATCCACCGAAAAAACTTTGTGCCCAAGACATATAGTATGAACGCATGAACACATTGATAAACGTACAAACGTCATAAGTTATCAAATCTGATAAACGTACTCAATGTAGCAATAAGTTTACTCTTGAACCGCAAGGCATCTGCATAACGACGAAATAAAGGTTTTCATTAGGAATATATATTGTTTTAGGGGGAGGGGAACAACTTGCGGGGCTTAAATTTCTTTTATTCAAGGTTTAACGATAACATTTCCATGTACACTGAACTGTGCATTAAAAGAAAAAGTAAGTCAAATGATCGGAAAAACATGAAAAATAGCACATTTGTAATGTTCCAAAGATAGTTCATAGTAAAATAAGAATATGGCATTTAACATAAAGAATGATTCTTGATTTCTATTGTATTCTTCTAACTTCTAACACCGTAACCATAAAGCTGTATGTAACGACTTTATCTAAGAAATTGTTTACACTGGAAATTCACGGCCTTGCTGTAATGTTACCGGATAGGCGTAAAATGTGCAATGCACATTTTTCGCCTATCCGGTAAGGAATGCAATTCACATTTTACGCCTATCCGGTAAGGAATACGCCTATCCGGTGAAATACGATTCATTTGCAAAGCTAAAATTAGAGAATTAGGAGACAGTGGCCCTTCATTTTGTCTCATGTAGAATTTAATGATGGCTAAAGATTGCGAGTCACGCCGGGATACGTTTCTTCAGACTCCTCGTTCACGTACGCCATTCGGAGGGGGCCGAAATTAATTCCCCAGCCAATCGACCAGCTTACAGTATTTGCGCAGCAGACACCAACGGTGAGCGTGGGCCCCAACCCTCCCCTCCAAGACGACCCCCCGGGTTCAAATTGGTCGCCTCGGCGGGCGGTGGTTTCCCCAGGACGGAGCCTGGGGAGGAAAACGAGGGAGAGACGGGTTTTATTATGCTTGGGAAAGTCGGAAGGCGTAAAGGGGTACAGGTAAGACGGTAACCTGGGGCAAGGGAGGCGAAACAATGTGAAAGATACAACCGCGGCTCGCGGTAGGCAGGGAGGTCGGCGAGGGATGAATTAGGAGTAGGTCGGAAATGCGATGGGGGGGTGGGGGTGAACTCCGGGATGCTGCGGCATCGCAGGGGTGAGTACGGGGGAGGGATGCGGGTCTCGCCATGCCTGTGCTGGTTGGGAGTCACAGAAAGAGAATGGCCATTGTGATGGGGGGAGATGCAGACGTTTGAAAGGGACCAGGAGGCTTGCGTAGGCGGGCGGTGGCTAGGGGTCGTGAGGGCACAAGGGTGGGGGGGAAGGACGCACGGAAGAGGGGCCAACGAAAAGGACGAGACGCCATCGAGGGGGGCCAAAGGGGGAGGGGGACGGGTGGTTAACGCATGCGTCTGGTCTTGGCTGCCCTAGAACGCTGACGGCGTTATCGCATCGAGGGCCAATGGCGAGGGTGACCACTTATTTTTTTCGAAAAAAGGAATAGCACAAAGAACTCTTTGGTCTGAATATGTGGATGTTTTCTAGCTGGAGAGCTGATAAGATTGATGCTTGTGGCTCTCGTCCCTTTCACTTTCTCTCCTTACCCTTCCTCCCCGCTGCTGCATTCTCCCACCACCACCACTCCGCTTCTTTCCGCGACTCAGCCCATTTTTTCAGAACACAGATTTTACACTCGTGTTCACATCCTCTCTTTAAATTTCCTCTGCCTTTCCGCTAAATTGCATCAATTTTTTCTTGATGGCTACTGGTAAGATGTAATCAGTTTTATACACCTAACCAGCCTGCCAAAGAACATTGCACAAGAATTAGATTAACGTGTTTAAACTTATATTTCCGCATTACTCAAAGGCATTCGGAAATGCTAAGCAATTGCTACTAGACGTCGCGAAGTGATTCATTCAGATTCGCCGCTAAGTACATACTTATATCGATGTACGAGGGTCATCCGGAAAGTAGTACCCGTTCGTGCCGCATGAAGTGCTGACGACGCGAGTAGCCGCTGGACGAGGTCAGATAGCTTCAGTGGCTTGTCTGCCTTCTCTGAGCCAAGTTGCGTGACGCTAGCATTGCCTGTGTTGTTTCTGTGATTGTTTACAATGTTTAAAAAAATTGAGAACGCCGCCAGTTGTGAAGTGAGGGCAGTGATTAAATTCCTCAATGCAAGAAACGTTCGCCCATGTGATATTCATCGCCAATTAAAGGAGGTGTATGGAGACAATGTAATGGACGAGTCGTCTGTTCGGCGGTGGTGTCGCAACTTCAACATGGGGAGGGGGAACACACACGACGATGAGCGTTCGGAGAGACCGTCTGTCATTACAGACCAACTGGTGAGCTCAGTTGACGAATTCGTGAGGAACGATCGGCGCGTCACAATTGATGACATCTGTGAGCATTTTCCCAATGTTTCTCGAACAATTGTTCATGAAATTGTTAAACACCATCTGCATTATGCAAAAATTTGTGCAAGATGGGTCCCTCGCGTATCTCAATGAGCTGGCGGCGAAGGACTATGCAGCAGGAATACAGAAACTTGTCACACGTTATGACAAATGCCTTAATTTGCTTGGAGATTATGTTGAGAAGTAGTTTAAAGTATCCTCTTTCAAATAAAATTTTTTATGTTTGTTAATATTTACTTTTGTGTCTTTATTTCACGAACGGGTACTACTTTCCGGATGACCCTCGTATCTTATTTCAGCTTATAAGACACTCGATAAGCATAACATTCCAGGAAAAGTAAAAGTTTTATATTAAGTCATATTTTAGGCATGCAATGGCCAATAGTCGGGCAAGACATTTCAAGGCTCATTAGCAAATAGTGGTCATGTAAGTTGGTCGATGTGCCAATAGATTGAGCTCTCACTTTAGGAGCTTACCTTTTAAAATTAGGGTACAGCAAATGAATAACAGAAGTGAAATTTCTTTCTAACTCGGATATACACACTAACGGCTTTGATAAACATGATCAAAAGGGTTAATACGATTAATGTTTGACTTAAGAAAGCTTGCAATCGTGTGAATTACTATAATTTAACTAAGTAACAAGTTGAGAGCATTTTTCAAGGTGGAACCCAATTCATTCCAGAATTTCTGTAAAAATGAATTTATATCACTGAAATTAATCCATAAATTCAAATGACCAAATTTTTCAACAATATATAAAATTAATAAGCGACATTTAAGATTTTCATTCACCCTAGATTCTCAATCAGAGGATCCCTAATCTCAATTCTAATAATTTTTCAATCTTCTTCTTTGAGTCGCCCTTATGCATAGTTAACCGTTCTTCTAAATTACTTATTCACTTCATGTAAATTTTATGATGATGAACTTAAAATCCCCAGGCCGTCAAGGTGGACTCTTAAGACCTTCTACAAAGGGTCTTTAGTCTCGAGTCTTGTAGCTTAAGCATCACAATGCTGTGAATCCAGAATACGGCTAGTTGACACTGGTTGGCTAGTACAGACCTATTTTAAGTCTCATATCTCGAGAAATAAAATGTGACCACCTCCTGACGAGACTTTAGACTCAAGACGCTTTTCCCACATCTACGAAATAACGTGTGAAAAGTCATTACACTCGGTACTAAAGACCCATGGTAGAATAGCCTGTTCAGTAGATTCCACGTGAAAATCAATATCCTTCGGTAGCGATCCTCTAAAAAGTTTGTTTGTTGATGGTCATGCAAATGCCAATATGAAAGCTTTGCGTGCAAATATTCTATCTTATTTACTGATAAAATGTTTTTTTTCTAATTTCAAGACATCAGAGTCAATATGTGTAGAAGTTAAGTAGAAGAAGCAGTAAAAAAATATCTTGCATCCGAGTAAATAAGAAGGGGATCATTGGCGAAATAGTAATCTGCATTGACTTAATATCAGTCAACAACATTATAAGACGATATTAATTGTATGCTATCGTATAAAAATACAATTTCAACAAATTGGAAAAATTATAACTACTGAAGAAGAATCTACATCTACATCTACTTAATATCCCGCAAGCCGCTGCAAGGGCGTGTGGCGGGGGGTGTTAGGACACCACCCGTAATTTAGAAAATAAAAAAAAACCGCATGCAATAACCACAAAATCATACATCCACAAAAAAAATTGGCATACATTCATTCATGAACACTTACACCCCACACACATGCAAACACTCAATCTACACCTTACATACACATGCACCTGAAAGTATACCTAACATCTCTATAGTGTTTAATTTTGTTCCGACTTGTAAATTCAATGTTTTCAATATTTCTAAAGTGACTTCGGTTTCTTACTATTATGATTTCTGATTGTTCGGGGAAAGAATGAGTATTTGTACCTATCTGTCCTGGAATATATCTCCCTTAGTTTATCTTTGTGATCTGATCTACCTAAGTAGTGTGGGGCCATTATAATTCCTTCAGTGTCATAGTTAAACTCGTTTGTTCTGAACCTTTCTAAAAGTCTAAGCCTCGCTTGTTCTCTCCGCACTTCAAGTGGTTCCCAGCCTAAAACCCCTAAGAGACCTGTCACACTTGTGTTCTTATCATTCCAATTTTTAACGAATCTAGCGGATTTTCTCTGGACTTTATCTAATTCTTTTTGCCAAATTTTCTCCCACGGATCCCAAATACTTATTGGCATATTGCAAATGAGGTCTAACTAGAGCAAAATAACACTTCTCTTTAACTTTTTCATTACATTTCCCCACCACCCGTTTTATGAAGCCAAGTTTCTTTAAAGCTGATCCGCATATTGTCCTGATATGTGCTCCCCATGAAAGGCGTAGTGTTAGAACAACCCCCAAATATTTAACTTGATTTGCCGTAGTCAATACTGAACCCTCTATTTTGTAGTTTATATCCCGTTCCTCGCTTCCTCTGTTCCAAAATTTCAAAACTGCGCATTTATCTATATTAAGTGTTAATCCCCATTTATTGCACCATTCCGAGATATTGCCTAAGTCTCTAGAGAGTAGCTCGCGATCTAGATGGCTCCTTATTTCCCTGTACACCACCGTGTCGTCACCAAATAACCTCAGCTTGCTACCAACGTGTGTGCTTAAGTCATTAATGTATATTAAGAACAGAAGAGGCCCTATTACACTTCCCTGGGGGACGCCCGAAGTTACATCTCTCTCCGTTGAGCACAACCCATCTATGACTACTATTTGTTTGCGGTTTGACCAGAAGTCTCTAATCCAATTAATTATTTTCTCGTTGATCCCATAGTATTTAAGTTTATGTAACAATTTATTGTATGGGACTTTGTCGAAGGCTTTTTTGCAATCCAGGAATACTGCATCGACTTGTGTGTGTACACAAGAATAACTAGTTTAAACCATTTCCTTATATGCTACAACGTTTATTAAAAAGTTAAATGTAAGCTGTAATAAAGTTTATCAATGTGTGTATGATATCAATGATGTTTATCGATGTGTCACGTACTTCTTTCCTTACTTAACTACTAAACTTCCTTAAATTAATATTTTTCAGTGCATTTGAGAGTATGACGTGTGATAAGATAAAACACGGGAGTATATTTCATTAATGTTCGTTCGAAGGTTTCCGCGGCGATGAGTAGGTGATTTAAGCTATACAACAAGCTTCTTTTCATCCTTGACCTGAGGACGCCAGCAGGATAGCTGGCGAAACTGTTGTACTTTTAAACGACATACGCGGACGCAGCCCGAAAAATGTGGAAATCATATATTTCATTAAATTTAGCACACTACATCAAATTATTTGCTGACTAATTCCTTTTAAATAAACTTCGGAGTTACACGCGATATTTGAATAAGAAGGTTCTGTTGGCACACACTTTTCTAAACTTCACACTCAGTAAAGTCAACTTCATGCGTCTCAAACGAAACTTCCACACGAACATTTTTTCTAATAAATAATTTCGATCAAATGATCTACCAGTGCCCTAGCAATTTACTATCCGGGCTACAGGTTTAAGGCGTTGAAATATCTCGGCCGTGGAGACGAAAAGAGGCGGGGGAGTATGCCGCAAGGATTTTCCGGGCAGGAAATTCCATGCTGAGCTGCCTTGCTGAAAAGACGGGCTGAGTTACTGGAGGTCGCAGGGGGCAATCCCGTCTCGGGCATCTCTCTGAGCAAACCCGGGAGATACTCCACCTCGAGCACGATGAGCCAAAGATGGCTTCTCATCCGGACCGTGAAGCAAGAGCGTTCGGAATGCAAAAGCTAATTAATTATGATGAGATTCTCGAATTGATGTAATCTAATGAAATACGATTAAAACATCAAAATTTTATATTATATTCAATAACATTTTTTTGGTAGGTCAGATATTATATGCACCAAAAAAGTGAACGAGGCATATCTAATAGACCCTTGAATTTGACTACAGAAAGTGAGTTAGTATGTGAGTCAGAATATTAATTGTTATAATGGTAAGATAATGGTTAGATGTAAAAATAAAGTAACCATAAAGAGATTAAGTAATTAACAGTTCGCTATACAGGTCACTTTACCTGTTTACTCGAATACCCCTATTTTTTCAGAAATCCATATGAGTAAGTGCAGTTTTAAATGTAATGATAGTTGTATGAATCATGCCTAAAGAGTCCTCTAACACATTAAATCTAAAGTAATATGTAAATATACACGAAAAAATTACTAATAAATCGTACCCCAATCAGCATTTACAGCTAAATAATGCATAGAAAATCCTATAAAAAACGCAATTTGGGCCAAAAAAAATACCAAAACCAAAAAAATGGAAACGACTACTAGGTATAACAAAAATTCAAATTATTTTCAAACCAATCTATTAACTCCTGATTAATATAATTACTTGTGAATGTGTATCCGATTAATAGTATTATCGAAATAATAATTCCTTGGGTTCCATTTTTTGGATTGGCTAAAAGCTCAGCAAAAATATTCCTAAACGGTGACTAACACTTAGCCACGAAAAGTTGGCTACAACGTTGCTAGGTCTAACCAAAGCGCAGGTCGTATCTCATCCTCTACGCCCTTAACCCCGTTCCTCCCCGCCTCACTCTTGTTTTTGCACGTATCCCCTCGCCTCCACGAGAGAAGACCTCGCGTATAATAAATTTACGTATCCTGCCACTTCGCCATCCTTCCCCATTGGCTGAGGTTTCACCGAACCCCTCCCCCCAACCTCCCACACCCGCACTGACCCTGTCGCTAGTCTTTTTTCTCTCTTCCGTCTCTCCTTCCACTGGCACCCCTGCTAAACCACTCCCTTTGCCCCTTAAGCTGCCTTTTTTCGTGTCCCTTCCTCCTTCGACACCTCCACTCCCAAATTCTACCCATCCCCTTCCGTCGCCATATTTTTCCATCCTCCTCGGAACATTCAAACTTTCAACGAAAGACCAGGGGAAAATTCGTGGTTCACGAGAGGAAAATGGTATTTCCCAATCACCCTAGTATCTATTTAAAACTCACTGCTTATAAGCAGTGGGTCAGTAACCGCTAAAAAAATCACGCTCAAGAATAATGAAAAATATATCTGCGTCTCGAGACTATCCGTTTGAGTCCAGTTCTTGGCAATAGATCACGGAAAATCAGAATAGCATTGCAATGATTTAAGTTTAATTTTGGTAGTAATTGGATGAACGTTTCACAAACAGGATGAGCTGGTGAAAGAATTGAGCGGAATGACGTCAAAATGTATGTATAACACAATATGCACATTTTTTTAAGGTAATCTACCGGTTAAGGTAGGTTTTTGGATGGACACAGTTACCAAACAAACATTTTATTATTCGTAACAAAACAAAAAATCCATCATCCTACTCTATATCAGGTCCCTCTTCATCTCTGAGTAATTTCTTCCTCCCTTCTTCCTTCCAACATCCCTATCCTGTTCCTTCCCTTTCCTCGTTTGCCAAATATTCTACCCTCTATCACAGTCTTCAACATCCCGCTGCCGGTCAATACCCCCTTCAGCCACTTTTCCTGCCTCCTAAGGATTGCTCCCAACAAACCCCTCTCTTCGCCCACCATACCAAGTACTTCCTCATTTGTTTTCTTCTCTGTCCATTTCACCTTCTCCATTCTTCTCCACACCCACATTTCAAAAGCCTCCAGTCTGCGTCTATCCTCCTGCTTCAATGACCACGTTTCCGCGCCTTGCACAGCTACGCTCCATATGAAAGTTTTGACAAGTCTTTTCTTAATATCCCTACTCAACGTCCCTGTCATCAACTCCCTCCTCCATGTGAAAGCCTCTTTGCCCAGCGCAATTCTTCTCCTTACGTCCCTACTACTTTGACCGTGTTGGTCCAAAACACTTCCGAGATACTTGAACTGTTCTACCTGCTCTAGTTTTTGCTCTCCTATTTTAATTTTTAGCTTCGCATTTTTATTTCTAGAAAATCGCATAACCTTTGTTTTATTAATATTGATTCTCATCCCATACCTGTCACACTGAATTTCCAATTCACTCAGCAATGCTTGCAGCCCCTTGGCTGACTGACAAACTAAAGCTTGGTCATCAGCATACCTAACTGATTTTACGAATTCCCCGCCCACTTTAATTCCTACCGCCAGTTCTTCCCATGCCTCTTTGATCATTTCCTCTGCATACAGGTTGAACAGCAACGGTGATAATGGGCAACCCTGCCTTACACCCATTCCTAACACTTCACATTCGGACTCCCCGTTCCCCACCCGCACCTGAGCAGTCTGAGACATGTACAGATTGCGGATTAGCCTCCTATCTCTCCAATTTATTCCTATTTTCTGCAATATACCCATTAGTATTTCCCAATTCACTCTATCAAACGCTTTTTCGAAATCTACGAAACAGGTAAATACCTCCTGGTTTTGTTCTATATTCCTCTCGATTAATAATCTCATTACTGCAATGGCATCACGCGTACCTCTCCCCTTCCTAACCCCAAACTGATCATCCCCTAAGTAAACATTTCCCCTACTCTCTATCCTTTTGTTTATGATCCTGAGAACAACTTAAGCTGCGTGGGATATCAAACTTATCGTCCTGTAGTCCTCTCATGATATAGCCTTTACTTTTTTCGGAATAGGAACTAAAACTGATCTCACAAAGTCTTCCGGCCAGATTCCCTCCTAATAAATACTACGGATCAGCCCATATAGCCTCTTCCTCCCACACTTTCCTAAGCATTTTAAAAGTTCCACGGGAATTTTATCCACCCCCACGGTCTTATTTAGTTTCATTTCCCTTAATGCACATACATTGTATATATTTGAAAGCCATAATTTAAAAATAGTTAATTAGCGGGCTAAAATGTTCAGTAGAACGCTGTGTATAGTGATAACAATGGATAAGAATAATAAAATTGACTTTTTTAAGGCACAAAGATATTGATAAACTTCAAGTTTATGATATTCCAAAGTTTTACCATTAAACACTGGCTTCTTAACTCTCCACATGTGCAGCTGATAATTTAGTTCATTCAACTTAAATGGCAGGTGAGCGGTTCCTAATGTCAAAGTAAAATTCAAAGAGTAACTTAAGTGTTATTTTGCCAACACCGACGTTAGATTTTAATTCACCTTTTCTGTAAATTTTCACGTTTCCTCCTACACTATATACTGTTACATTAATCAAGTTTTTCCCAGGGTAGGGATACATGCGAGCTCGAATATACTCTTACCATAGGTTAACCTTGGTATATAAAGCCAGAGAGATATTTTCTGAGTAGTTAATATCTTTGAAATAGCCATCAAATGGCTTTCATATTTACATATTTCAAAAGGGCCTGTGGAATCTTTTTCCATGCGACCACTGTAATGCCACTCAATCGCCTATCCCTTCGTCCTGCTACGATAAACAAAGATAAGAAAGGATTCAATATTTCTCGGTGCATGATATACAAGAAGTTTCTACTTGCATATGAAGCCTTCCCGGGTTCCACCATGTTATTGTTCTCAGGGTGATTAGTCACTGACTTCCTGACTGTTGAGTCAATGAGTCAATGAGTTGACGCAATGAGCTTGATGGCAGGGTCAACCTTCGAAAGATTGGCAACGAAACAAATTCCTGACTAAGCGGAATACCTTAGGAAACGTCATATGTAAAGAGACGCCGGAATATTCAAAATCATCAACGTTTAGCTAGAACATATTTGTAGTTCTCATCGATTTCATATGCACTTCATTAAGCACTAAAATTTACCTCACCTCATCCTTTAAATTAAAAAAACCAATGATTGGAAAAAAATTTAACTTAATGTCTCGAGCTCTATTAATATACACTACCATTTTGATCGCAAATTTTTAAAGTAAAAATAAAACTCCGGCAAGAAATGTAAAATGCGGTTTCTTGAAAATGCGATATATCTGAATAAGTCTGATTAAACCAAAAACGATCACTTCTTGCTAGACTTGTCACTAGCCGTTAAATGGCAAAAATAAACATATTAGCTACCCAATGCAAACCTACTTACTTTTAAAGCTCAGAAGAATATTCAAGTTTATTCAAGTTGAAAAATATATGATGCAGGTATGACCCTTACCCAATGACAGACAGATCAGTTCCATGGAGCATGTGCTTCATCCGTAGGATTTTAATTTTAACTTCTACTGGTAGAAAACAAATTTGCGCAATTGTAGGTCTTTAGGGAGGCATCAAGTTGAGCACAGTATGCATTTTCTTTGAAGAAATTTATTATAGATTTTACACGTGAAAACCGGCTGCTATATGAACATCATTTAGTACATTTGAGTGCACAAGTAAATACTGAAAAACACAAATTTATGTTCGAAAATAAATAAACTTAGTTATTATCAAATAACCCATAATAATGCTCCGATTACATTTATGCTCTCTAATCTTGGCTGCTGGATGTATTTATTTAAAATTTCGGTCTAAAAGATGAGAACACAGAATGCCATTTCTGATATTTAAACTGAATATTCTCTCGGGTGATATTGTACGCTCAAGTTAACAAAGGTACTTTAAATGCATGAATCTCAAAGTTTTTAAATCACTCTAAATAATTTGGCAAAATGTATTCATTTCATATTGAAGAATTTTATATTAAAAGACTTTTGTTGCAACAGAACACTAGCTTTAGCTACAAAAATCTTCTGACACAAACTACTGCAGTATGAAATTCCCATTATTTTTAATTATGGACATTTTTGTCTAAAATAGGAAATCTTAATAAATGAGTGGTTTACGATAAAGTGGTATAATTATCTGTTAACTCGAAAATGATAAATTTACAACTCTCTTAGATGCTTACTCATTAGTATGTAAAATATTTTTTGAACGTACTTTGTGGTGATTTAGGAATATAATGCCCATTGTGGGTCTGGAAGAATTTTCAACGAATTTCAGCATTTTGCTATAATTTCCAATCGAAATCAGTATTTTAGAGACAATATAAAAGTAATAAATGGAACCTAAAGACAGTTATTTATGCTGCAGTAACAGATGAATTGATTTGGGAGCTGAAAGTAGAGGATGCTATCTCGTTGCTTCCTCTTTCACCTATCACATTCAAATTTCATTTTACGAGCCCCTTCATTCAGGAGATTTAATGCTCAGGATGTCTTGAGGACGCCGTAGTCATTTTCCATGAAGAAGGGGCTGGTAGTAGAACCCAATCATGCAGGACAAGAAGGGAGACCGTGCCGCTAATGAAGGAAAAAACGTACCATGTGGCAGCGAATAAACTCATTGGACACTGAAAGAAGCAAAATTAATGCTGCATATTTCCAGTTTTTAATGAATTTCAATTAAGAAAAGAGCTATGACCTAATAAAAAATAAGTTCTTCTATATTATAAAAAGAATAGTTACGCTTGACTGGCCTGGCCTGGCATTAGCAAAGAAGCATTTTTGGAAACTGAATAGGCTACAACCACAAAGTATGACCCATAAGAAGTCATCAAAACGAAGCGAGGAAAGAAAATCTTTTCATAGCAGATGGAAAAGAAAGGGTCCTGAAATATGTCAAGAGTGGAAATGTGACATGAAAGAACGCGATCAATGAAAGTTACTCAACGATTTAACGTGAATGAAAGACTACTTCTTGTGAAAAATGCTGGCGAAAGAAAAGTTGAAGAAGAGCCCTCTAAAGGTAAAAAAATCGAAAACTTAATAATTGGGAAGGGTTCAAGCTTTTACCCAAAACAAAAATGATGGAAAATGAGGAAAGCAGCTTGGAAAATGTGGTCTGTGATAAGGAGTGTCCTGAAAAAAATTACTGTTCTCCTGGCCATACCTCTTGAAGTTAATGCCAAGTAATAGAGGTGGATTTACGAGTTTTTGAGACAAGCCGAGTAATTTGCAGAGTGTGTAGAGTAATTGCAGAGACAATTAAGGGAGAAAAACTGAGCTTAAAAGATCAAGTCCTCCTAAAAGACTATTTTTAAAAAGAGCAGGAAATTCCCGAGGTTAGCTCTCAGGCTTGAAACATTTCGCGCAATTCTGGTTATACGAGAGGTTTATAAAACTTCCGAGGAACTAACGACACGAATTTTCCAAAAAAACAATACTTCTCCGGAGAGAAGTTTGTTTCTGCTTGGTACAATGACTATTTTTGGCAGAGGAACGCAAATAACTGCAAAATAACTGCAAATTTGATCCCTCATTGTTAAATATTTTTTAGAATATCTCGGCGATGATCTTTTGGAAAGATAACTATAAATTTAGACCTCCACATCAAAGATAGACCTAAATTTTAGTAGAAGTGATCTAGAGATGTGACGAATAGCTAAAACCATTGTGGACAAGTGGGTTATTTGGTGGAGTCATGATTTTCAAGGAATAAAGGACGGGCGGAGAGAAACACGACGTCTGCAGGAGCCTACTCTTATCGATAGTCACCAAGGCGTCCACAGTTGAACGTCCCATCGGGTGGAATGCGTACTTCCTCAAAATGCTTTCCACAAAGAATCACCATCCCTACTTTGGTAGGTATCCAGATAGCATTTCAAAATTTTATCAAATCGGGTAGAAAAACTTCAACCTTCTAGGTAAGAAACCAGTATATTAGCCAACGCACCATCTCGAACGGAGTTTGGAATCAAGCCAATCGAAATATGTACCACTTCACAGCTCAAGCCAATCACGTCCTACAGAACTGCATTACCCTATAATTTAATGCATTTCATGTATCCATATCAGTCATGTTTCCAAAGACCTGCTGAATAGAGTTATTTTAAAAATGAGTATTCACTGAATATGTATATATGCATAAATCCGAATAAAAATCTATCATTCTTTCAGTTTCTGAAAAATTTCATCTATTTCACGTCACCCATGCCGCCACCAGAAAGTGAGACGATGAAGAATCTTACGTCCAGAGCAAAAAAGTACAATATTTACATCATTATATCAAAGTCTTCTTGCCGCTTAAGAAGATAGCAAAAAACTCAAGATAAGTTCAACGTCCTTTTGAGAAATCATTCTTTAAATACAAAACGATTCATTGCTGGGCAACCAATGATATGAGGAGAAACTCTATGCGAGTTCAGTGTACAAGTATCGTACAACTACTTTTGTTCACTCAGTGGAGTCGTAATTAAATGTCAGGCTGAATTTTCAGTATTATTAATAAAGGAATAAGGAAAGATTTAGAATATATACTTTCCCATTGGTGTGTGTAAAACCTAAAGCTCTAGATGAACCAGGCGAAATCCAAATCCATAGAAATGTGAAGTAAAATGTATTTTTCATGGCTAGAGCCTCAGAAATTGGAGAATCGTAATGAGTTTGTTTAGTAATTTAAATTCTGATTCACTTCCAACCACAATTGGCAGATGTGAAAGGGTGAGAATCGCGGAGGGGTCGGCCGCCATTGGTGACTCATCACTTTCCCCTCCATTGACTCATACAGAAGCGGAACACTCACCGGATATACCCCAAGCAAATCTTGTCGATCAAGGGACGAAATAAAACAAGTTTCGACGGGTCCACTTTTATTTATTTGACTCGCCACGTGCCGAGAAACAATTGTGGAAGTCTATTGCAATTTTTATTTGAACGAGGTTCATTTATCGACGAGAAAAATGACTTTTCTTCGCGAAAATTTTCCCCTAAAAAAGAAAATATATCGATAGACTTCATCCACAGCTACTTAATACCCCTCAAGCCGCCACAAGGACGTGTGGTGGGGGTGTTAGGACACCATCCGTAATTAAGAAAGAAAAAAAACCGCATGCAAAAGCCACAAATTTATACCATCCACAAACATCTACATCTACTTAATACCCCGCAAGCCGCCGCAAGGACGTGTGGCGGGGGATGTTAGGACACCACCTGTAATTTAGAAAGAAAAAAAAATCGCATGCAAAAGCCACAAATTCATACATCCGCAAGAAAAAAATGGGCATATATTCATGCAAGAACACTTACAACCTACACTCATGCAAACACACAAACTTCCAACTAGAATAAACATGCACCTACAAATATACCTTATAGCTTTGCAATATTTAATTTTGCTCCTACTTGTAAATTCAATGTTTTTAATATTTCTAAAGTTACTTCGGTTTCTTACTGTTATGACTTCTGATTGTTCGGGGAAATAATGAGTATTTGTATCTATCTGTACTGGACTCTATCGCCCTAATATTATCTTTGCGGTCTGATTTACCAAAGTTGTGTCGGGCCATTATAATTCGAAGAAGTGCTGCTTATTTATGCACGGTGGACGAACTGCATCATCGTGTGTTGCACCAACAATTCGTAGAGGCCATCGACCTCTTCTCTAACCTCACGTACCAAGTTCAATAACTAATTCACTGAACAAACTATGCACTTGCCAAATGAGTAGAGGACATGCTATCACATTCCCATTTTCAAACTGTTTTTGCTCTTCTTTTGTAGCGCGCCGAGCGAAGGAATGCAGCTGCTCCGTATTTGAGGTTCAAAAAGAAAACAAATTTACTCCCTTAATCGATCGCCGTTGAACATTTAAATTTACATAAAAACTGCAATCTGATCTTAAAATTTACCCAAGCATCTCCCCACCCGGGTAAATTCTCATATTTCTGATAGATTTTTATACGACACAATCGAATTTGGTAAGCTGCCTTGATGTAAATAATACCTGCTCGCCTTAGTTGATTCACACATAATCCCGTGAGAACCTAAGATTTCAATGGATTCATTGATATCAGGTCATAATGTACGCTCGAAGTTAAATATTTTTTTTTATTTTGAAATGTTTACCTATACCATAACCAATGCGCGTTATTTAAAATGGAAATATGAACAAATCTAGCGACAAATGAAGTCACCAATCAGCAAAATTCCTGGGGAAACCTCTTTATTTATTCCATTGAAATAAATTTATAAACAATAAGCTTATTTTTATGGATATTAACTAGAAAATCCGTAAAACACATCACAAGATGTATGTTAGCCACGTGATTTGAGTTTATAATGACCTCTGGAGTAATTTCTTTGTACCTTCATATTGACAACTTTTCATACTCTCAACCTCGGTTAAAACCATGGTTATGGGTCGAGGGACCCATATAGAAAATTTCACCGTATTATAATTACATCCTTAGACGATATTATTCCGTATTTGCCTTCTATGCAATTTTCTTTACGCCAAAAGAACATCTATTAAATATTTAATGACATTTTTCTTGACTTTTTAATACCACCTAAAATTGCCCGACTCATTAATGAAAATTGACAATCAGAAAAATGACAGTATGTAAATGTAATGATAAAGTTCATTTTTCCTATTATAATTTCGATGCTCCAAACCTATACACAGTTAGACAACTTATGACAATTTATCCTTTTGTTAGGCCAATCCCTTGCTGCGCGTGTGAGCAATACTATTGATTCACAAAACTCTCACGCACAGTTGCTCGGATCTGAGCATATCTAAAATGAATGCGGACCCACGTCTGGAAAAACGTTCAAAAAACAAGGGGTTCGACATTATTCCCTCGTTCGGATTGAATATTATTCGACGGCAATGATAATTGTGCTCAAATGTGAAAACATCCTCAGTTAACATGTGACTACCCTTGAATACCACACATTTATAAATACAATAGTAAAATAATCTTTTAATAAACAGACAAGCAAGGAGAACACTGGCAACTCCTTAAAAGAACGTCCTAAGCCATTCTTATCCTCACGCAAAAGTGTTTGATGCACAAGGGAGACAAAACAAAAGCTTAGAAGGATAACTCGTACTGGCTCAAACTTAACGTACAGCCACAAAGCAGCGGGTCGCAAGGACTTGCTTGCATCAATAAAAAACGCGACGAAAACACCGCGTGGAAGCGGCACTCCCGAGCAGCGGCGTTAATCGCGGAAGCCCCCGGAAGAGTCCTTAGCTCTCTAAAGCGTGAGCACGTTTTCCCGTGGGGACCAATCTCCATTGAAATGAGGACGCCCGTCGAGAGAGGGGCTGGGGGAGGAGGGCCCGAAAGGCGGAGACGGGGAGAGGGTGTTCCAAGAAATTCCGCGTCATCTTGCGGGAAAAGGAGAGAACGAAGAAGAAGAGAGAGAGTAACGGCTTGGAGGGGGAGAGGAGAGAGAGAAAAAGATCGTGGGGGAGAGAGGGAAGGGGAAAACAGGCGAGATATATGGGCAAAGAATGCTATTGTTTCCTTTGACGACCACGATGAGCTGAGGGCGCTTTCATGCATTTGCTGCCGCTCCCACGACACGCACACGAGTCGATAATGAGACGCCAGGCACCCAACGACAACCAGCCCCCTCCCCCTACCTCTGCGCCCCTCCGATGCACGAACCCCCCTGCCCCCCGCCCACGAAAAACGCCACGCAGACTCGCCTCCCCCACTCCCTCATCTGCGCCGCACGATACTCTCCCGCCGGGCGCCGTGTCCCGAACTCCTCCCCGAGAGACCGCTCTCGCGGGGTGAGGAGGGCTCCCTTTCCCACCCCCCTTCCCCCTCCCTTGTCACCGCACCTGAGGCAGAGGGTCGGCCTTCCCCCTCGGGGGGAGAGCCGGGCGGCACAAAAGTAGTGACGAGGGGGAAGGGATTAAAATGGAAGGGCGAACAAAAGGGCCGCGAGAGATGAAACGGAGAATAAGAAGAAAAGGAAGGAGATGGGTGCGTCGGACGGGGAAAGGCGGGGGTGTTGGCGGGGTTGGGAGGGGGGTTGAAAAATGACGCGCGCTTTGTGACCGGTGGGGACGACGGAGGGAGAAAAGCCGGGCGGGTGACTTTGGCCGCGGTGTGGCGAGGTGAGGGCCGAGTTGTGTTTATTTCCGAGTCTCGGGACTCCTGCTCCGTCCCTGCGGTGGCCTCTCTCACTCCTTCCCCACCTCACTCTTCCATTGTGCGGCGGGCCACTAAGGTGCGCGCGGTCGGGGCCCGGGGTGACGGGGGAGGCGGAGCGGGGGGAAGTGGGGGTTATCGGTCTCGCTGAAATCACACACACCTGCGGCCGGGGACTCTCCCACGCACGCGGCCGTGGGCACGCGACATAAGAGCAGGAGAGAGAGTTCAGGAACGGTGACTCCATGACCAACTCCGACTCACCCCACCCGAGCGCTCTCCTCCCTCCCTCTCTGCTGCACGTCCCTACCCCGCGACCCCCTTCCAGCCCGTCCCCGCCGGGTTCGCGAGGAGGACGTTGCACACACAATGACTCCTCGTTAGTTTAATGGAGAGGGTGAGAGAGGGAGGCCGGGAGATGAGAGAGCCTGCTGGGGTTGGCTGGAGGGAGGGAGAGAGAGAGAGGGTGTGCATGGAGGAAGAGAAAAGCACAGAGGGTAGTACATAGGCGAGGAGATGTGAACGAAGATAGGACGGGGGGGGAGAATGGAAGGGGGAAACGGCGAGGGGGATGAGATGGCTCCGTCTTTATCGCCGTGTCGGTTTCAACACGCTCTTCATACATTAGCAACATTTTGCCCATTCTGTCACTCGTTTCGCTCGACAACTTCTTGTTTCAATGTATGATTATCCGCTTCTATCTGCTCTAATCCACCTTAACTGATCCAACACTGTTTATTAGTTTCCACTAGCAATTAGGATATGCTTGGTTTCACTCAGATTTGACGCCAGACGAAATTTATAAAATAACAGCGACTTATTACTCCCAGTTCCTCCAAGTAAAACTCACAAAAATCGGCCCTCGAGCAATAAAGGAGGCACCGATGATAATTGGCTTCCATCGCCGGCTGACCATACCGGATATTATAGATTTCAATCCCACCAATGAATGGTATTAATATGCCTGAGAAATTCTTCTTCGTTTGAATGCGAATTTGTTGAATACTCTAAATTGAACGTCCCTTTCATGAGTAAAATAAATTGTTCTTACTAATGCACTAATTTCAAAACTTTAGGAAACCGCTTAACACATTAATGCTATCATTTCCCAAGTAATGCTCAACTATTATTAATCCGAATTTTTCACTCGCGAAATATGAACTCTATATATACATTGAATTTGCCCTCAAAATAAGTGAACAATGTTTCATAGAAATTAAATAATTAAAAAGTAAAAGGTAAATTTCAATTGCCTAACTTTTTACTGTTTTGCCAAATTTTTGTAGAAGGTCACGGATGTCCGACCTGACTTTTAAATCAGAGTAATGGAAAAGAAATTTCATCTCCTTGAACCCGGTTTGATGAAATAAGCCCTCCCATCGATTATAACGGTGTAATAATGGAGCCCTGAGTCAAAAACCATACTAGAAATTGTTTCATGGGAAATGAGAGGAACTACAAGTATCGTATACTCTAACTATGTCGGCTGAATGTAATATATGCTCTTCAATTGCTTTTTGTAACGTTTTTTTCTAAATATTATGGTTTATTATGTTCAATTACATTAAATAACCGAAACAATATTCCTATATGAATTCTAACAAATCATTATCTCTAACTAAGTATCAACCGAAAGCCTTTTTTGAAACAGCCCCATAATAGGCGTTAAACCTTTTTCTAAAGCCTAACCTAACGTACACCTACCAATATCTGTTTAGAAAAGCACTCGAATAAGGTCTTGCGCCCAAAAATAAGGCACTGTTTCAAGATCTTCAGCTCGTTTTTTTATCCAAGAATAATTACAAAAGAAACGTGTAAAGTTTCTAACTTTATATTTAAAATGAATAAATTTAATGAATAAGGTTATAAGTTTGAACTAATAGGAGGGCAAATATTAATTTGAATTTCAGTTTTCATCAAACAATGTAAAAACAAATTTGACCGTTTTAAATTCCTCGTTGGCTACTTTAAATAACAAAAATAGTTTTATATTTCCTAATGCATTTAGCATATTGTTAAACTTTAAGCGCATGATTAGACTCCACTATCTCATTTCTGGAAGATTGAAAAACCAAACATCTCAAAATTAATATGTTTTAAACAGATAAGAGAGCCCACAATTGTAATGCAATATCATGGAAACAATGTAATGGTTGATATCTCTCGTAAATCAATTTAGTTTTGTATATTTTTCGAAACGTGTAATATTTCAGAGTAAAAAGTAAAGAAAACTTACTTTATTCAAGGCTAAATTTTTCACTTTATTATTTCCTGAGTACTTAAGGGCGTGAGCATATTTGTTTCCCTCTCAAAACGCGATGGAGGCAGTCGAAATTGGAATGCGTTGTCGCCTCCAGACACTCTTGATACGAACGCGGAATTTGAACACTGGGTTTAGATTTCCCTACGATGGGCAACGACCTGAGGAATAAAAGAGGAGTGAACTTTCCGACTGCGTACACGGCACCTACTGCAGAATGAAAGCAACACGTCACGGGGAGGAGTCGATATCCCGATCTTCAACTCTCGCTCCTTTTGTCCTTCGCTTACTCGGTGGCAGCGTCATGCCTGAATTGCCTTACGCCCGCATACCATCAGTGTCTGGTGCAGCTCCATCCCCTTGCACGATAAAATAATCATCGCGAAAATAACAGGACGCAAAATACCGAAGAGATCGTTTTTCAGGTGGCTACCCAGAGAATAAAATTGGTGGAGGATTGATTGGATTGAAAAACTCTTTTTTTTTAATGCAACGGTACGGAAAAGTATGCAAGTGAGATCGGGAGAAAAATTCCCACAAAATATAAACATTGAGGAAGTAATGAAGAGAGTAGGAGCTGAGGAAACCAAGAAAAAAACCCAAAATTTCCTCACTCCACCCTTTTTCACCCCACCCTTAGCAAACAAACCCTTCCCGCCAAAGCCTAACCCTATAAGGAATGTAACAACCAATGAAAAGAAGCAAACCGGCCAGGGCTCTCCTGAACTCCCTCACCTCACTCCACCTAACCCTACCTGAACAATTTCTCATCTGATACCTCCATTAACCCTGTCTTAAGCACATCCATCGCCTTTTCTTTCCCTTCAATTTCCCATCCTGTTCATAAATTAAAAAAATAATAACAATAAAAAATATAAAAATAATAAATAAAATAGAGAGAAAAAGGACTCAATAAAATAAATTAATAAAAAAAGCCCAACTGTTAACACTTCCATCATACACTCCGTGGCTCCAGTGGAACCTAGTTCCGAGGGAGTAATAAAGGTTCACTTCATACGCATTGGCATTGGTATTGGGAGTAGGCGACACGGTTTCATTTTTCGGGCGGTTTCGAACTAACAGCCAGCAAGAAGAAGGAGTAAAACTACCAAAACCAAAAAAAGTAAATTTCATACACGGCAGGCTATGATTAAAACCACTAAAAAACCGAGTTGGGGTTTTTTATGTGGAGTTTTTAGCAAATACAAGCTGGAAACAAGCCTTTGAAATTGTGCAACACTGGTAATTTTTTGCCCCAGCGATTGACATCACATGAGCTAAGTTTGCGTAGGCATCACACAAGTAAAGTATGAACGACTTATTATTTTTCAAAAAATATTTTTAAATTTTTACGCGCGTTTTTCGAAGGAGGCAGGACAAAGGTATGCAATGTGAAGCTGAAAGTGGAAACAGAAGGGGGATTGCAGGGAATCTGAGTCAAAGAGCATACAAATATGAGAATATTAGAAAGGATTGAGTGAGAAAAAAAATAATTATGCAGAGTTAAAAAATAAGACTTCATCGGGTATAGGAACATTTTGCGATACATTCTTGAGGTCTTTTGAGTACAGAAATGTGTAACACTAGTGGCCATCAAAGCCTACTCTAAACCGGTAGACAACTACTAACAATAATATTAATAATAGAATGAATGATAATGGAAAAACTTTGAAAGAATAATCATCTGGTTGGTCAGTGCCATACTCGTATGGAGAAGGTAAATGTTTCGGGCGATTTCATTCCTCCTAGGGAACTTGGAAAGGTAGCTATTTTTCACAAAAACTTAAATTTTACATCAAACAGGTATATATTTATTTAATCTAGCTAGCCCATTCCTTCAAATGGTAGATGATGCGCTTTTACTGAACATACTATATTAGCTTTTTCTCGAAGAGATATTACTGCTGAGGAAAATTTAGTTAGTAATGTACATATAGCATAGGAAGCGCAGGTATTAAAAATTCCGGTGGACGAGACTCCATTTAGAGATTCTTTGGTGAAATTTTCAAAACATCTGGTATTAAATTATAAAGAGTAAATGTATGAACACTATTCGAATTGAATATTTATCAACAATAACACACTCCTGTTGAATGCATCAATTATAATGCGTATGACTAATTCCAACACTCTCAATTTAGTGCTACGAGCAAATATATAAATCGGCTCGTATAAAAGCAATTACCTAAATATGGTCAAAATTAAAATTATCATATAATTTTATTAGAGAATGCTTACCAAGGATAAAATATCCTACAAGATCAGACGATGGATGTTACATTCCTCCGCCTGTAACACCAGCTGTATGCACAGCAAGAATAATTAAATAAAGTAAAACGATTAGCAATTTCCTTTGACCGATTAGTTTGGACGTTCCCATTTGAATCATCTATAACAGACTACACCATGCGAAAATTAATAAGTTGGCTTAAAGCATTTCAAAGTGATTCAGTGCGATTTCATTATTTAAAAAAAAACAAATTTTCCGTATGCTAGACTGATAATGATTGCAAATTATTTTGAAGAGTTTATTCAAATTTAAATTCAATTTTGAAGAGATTATCCAAGCTCAGCAAAAATACGAGAATAATCAAATTTTGAACGCGCACTGCAAATCCATGTGAATAATTATTGTTGATTAAAGAGACTGATCGGTTGGCATTTTTTGGGGATAAAAACCTAGGACTAACGCATACCGGCGTAAACAGCTATGCACGTACAAAGGAATGAGAGAAAATATGACCTGGGTATATTAATTCTCCACACTATGTGCAGCTGATGAATATTAAAATATTTCCCTCGAATTTCAATCGAAATTATTCTCCGTTTGATAATTTTTTTAATGCATTCAAGTTAGATAAATGAAGGTGTAATTTTCAAGTATGAGAGGAAATTGCCTTTGTTTTTCGCTTCATTATTGAGGACAAAATTAATAATCACACCACTAGTAACTGTATAGATGCATACTTGGGGATTAGCTATGCCCGCCCCGTAATTGAAGCGAAATTAACCCTTAGAATCACATTAAACAATAGCATAAATGAATGGGTATTGAATTGCAATAACCTGCAGTCAGCCAACTGTAATTTTTCAAATTACAAATGCATTCAACCTTAATCACGTTGGAATGCACGAAAAGCTATATGCACGAGGAGGCTAATGATATGAAAAAAAAATGTATTTATATCGTTTTCAAGTAGTTATTCAAACTTTGTACGCTAAAAAGAACTTGTGATAAAAATTATAATATAATATGATATTTATAGGACGCAAATACGCAAGTTTTATACGAGAAAATGGATTTGAAAGTGAGTAATCAATATTAGCCTGAATTTATATGCAAAATTAAAGGGATACTCGCTTCGTCCACTTACAAAAAAGAAAAAGCTAATGGGTAAGATCGATATATTGAATTTAAATCACATTAACTAGCTTTAATTAAAGATGGTGTATTATTCTAGTTATTTAGAAGAAAATACCACTCTAAAATAACATTAGAAGATGTAAGGAAATCGCGTCAAATACGTTACTAGACCCAAAATTTACGAGGTAAGAAAATTAATAAAATGGTTCCTATGCATTATACAGTAGTGGGGTTGGCAAAGCCTCAGCAATCGTCAAGTGATAAATTGTAACAGGTGAAGCCAGCAACGAGCAGAAAAAGACAGTGTGTTTTCAATCGATTGCATTCACAAAAAATTACTAAAGAACTTAGGTCACCAAGAGCATTTATACACATCTGAAGTATTAATGAAGGAGACTTTTAACCAGAAGATAAGTGAGTAATTTTTAGTCATATCTCAAAAAGAACAAAAACCACTTTTGCGGATACTATAGGGACACTTTTATTTGACACAAGGTCCTCTAAGAGCGTTCAACTATCTGTTTTTATTGCGCAGAAGATTGCCTAGGTGGAAATCATCTTAGATTTACGAAGAGGAGGAGAAACTTAAAGCTATGTGTGAGCATTAAACGAAAGGAATGGGGAGCATGGCCAGGATGTCTGAGAATTACGACAGGGTGTACGATAGAGCATTGTGTGAGTAAGTTTTTGATAGCTATAATTAAGACGTTTCTTCGCTCAAGATCACTAAAAGAATCAGAGTTAATGAAATTCGCTCATTCCTGGTTAACATTTTGGCATTCCATATGTGCATGTTTGCATCTTTTAAATAAGAATCAGATTGCACATTTACCTGTATTACCTGTTATAAGTTTACATCTTGGAAATAAGAATCAGATTGTACGAGTAAGATAGGGCAGCACGCAATGACATTCTCAATGCATGGGAACCCACACAAAAAAAGGGAACCCACACGTACAGATAGAAGTAGTAGAAGTTAAAGGGTCAGCATAAGCCAGATACAATGTTATTAAGAATATTAGGATAAGAATAAAGCCACCAAAAGACGAATTTGGAAATCGGTATTTGGAACGATGGAATTTGGAATTTTGTTGGGACCCGTAGAGAAACTCTAATTCTGGATTTAAACTCATAGAAAAGAAATATAAACGCTTTTTCAAAGGGGTTTCACTTTTTGAATCCAAAACATGACCATTACAAAAGTACAATATTTCAAGTAAAATGTAACGATTGCAATGCGATGCCTTTGTTTATGTAACACTTGAAGATACTAAGTGGAGAAACGTCCTAGGCTTTCATGGTTACAAATTTAATTTGAACTATCGAACTACTTGAGCAAAAATTTCAAATGATTTCAAAAAAGAATAATCCTTGTGGCTGTGACTTGACTCATTTTTACCGGGTTTACTTCCAACGTCCATTATGATGTGTCTTGAAGCTAAACTGCCGTAAATAAAATGCCAATAAAACGGCTAACTTTAATTATAAGTTACATAATGTATCTGTTAATTGGAGCATATGTACATTTACTTGGATATTTTTTCTTCAATTGAGCAGCCATAATTTTCTAATCCTTCTGGTTTCCTTATAGAAATATTCAATGTTAAAAATTTTTAATTATTTTTAATAGTTTACATGATGCCGGAAAATTAATTTACATCCTTAATTCTTGTAGAATATATTCTAGATAACAGTCATTGCTGAGTGGATTGGAGAACTTTTCTTAGAATGAAATACAGAGAAAACAAAGGTTAAAAGGCTTCCGAGAAGTTCAACTTCAATGTTAAAATTGGAGGGCATAAACCAGAGCAGATGGAATAGTTTACCTATCTTGTTAGTGTTTTGAAGCAAGAAGATCAAATTAGTAATGACGTAAGAAAACTTGCGCTAAGCAAAGAAGCTTCTACAAAGCAGGAAGTAGTCGATCACGGGGACCTTGAGTAAGAATGTTGAGAGAAGATCAGTGAAAACTTTGATAAGGAGTGTAGTTCAGTGCGGTGCGGAAACATGGTCACTGAAGCAGAGCTATAGGTAAAGGCTTGAGGATTTCGACATATTCGTGTGGAGAAGGGTTGAAAAGATGAAATGGGCAGGAAGGAAAAGAAACAAAGAGGTACTAGGAATGGTGAGAGTATTGTTGGGAGAAATTCAAAGGATGAAGGCAAAGTGAATGTAGGTTTGTAAGATGGAAGGAAGGGAGACTGAAATTACGTGGCAATGGAAAAGGGTTTTTTGAAGTGTAGGGTGTCGGATTGTCTGGTTAGGTGAGGTTTGGAAATTTAGGGTTTTTCAGCCTATGCCCTTGTAAAACCTTCCTTCAACGGTGGACTTTTATGCTATATGCTTGGCCTACAAACAAAATTGATTTTGTTACTCTAGCAGGTTGCTTCAATTGAATTTCATTCAATGATGCTTATCAATAGCCTCTTTAAGCAATTGAGCGATATCGCCCAATCTTTTTCACGCATTAGTTCAGAGATATCTGAAATAGTAGCTTTTAATGATCATCTGACGATATTGGTATTAGGAATAGCGACGGTGGTAGGGATTTGATCCTTACAGGTTGATAGTGTTTTTTCCCGAAGCTTCAGTCAACGTAAGACACATTCTCTTCTCTTTGAGTAGTTTTTCATGGAAAACTGAAAATAGTATTGTAAATTTCGGACGCAAAACACGGTCAAGACAACAGTTTACGTATCTCGGAAGAGTTTTGAATAAACTCGGTCAAAGTAGTAGGGACGTAAGAAGAAAAATTGCGCTAGGTAAAGAGGCTTTTTCAAGGAGGAGGGAGTTGAAGACAGGAACGTTGAGTAAGGATATTAAGAAAAGACTCGTGATAACTTTGATACGGAGCGTAGATATTTACTGCGCAGAAACGTGGTCACGAAATCAGGATGATAGACGTAGATTGGTAGTTTTTGAAATGTGGGTGTGGAGAAGAATGGAGGTGAAATGGACAGAGAGGAACACAAATGAGGAAGTACTTGGTATGGTGGGCGAAGAGAGGGCTTTGTTGGGAGAACTCCTATGGAGGCAGGAAAAATGGATGAAGGGGGAGTGGCAGTGGGATATTGAAGGCTGTAATAGAGGGGAGAATGTTAGGCAAACGAGGAAAGGGCAGGAGCAGGATAGGGATGTCGGACGGGATGAAGGAAGTACACCGATTTGAAGGGGGACTTGATGTAGAGTAGGTTGCTGGATTGCGTTTTGTTAGGAATTACAAAATATTTCTTTGGTAATTGTGTCCAACCAAAACCTACCTTAACCGGTAGATTTCTTAGTAGTATAATTACGCAAAACTACATTCCTGGCACTGGCAAACCACTGATGTCGATGTAATATCCAAAGAGGAAACTTTGTAGCCCATAAAATCACGAAAACTACGGTATCCTGGTGAGTAAGCGTGCTTGCTTATCAACCTTAAGTTCTCGAAATTGGGTGTCTAGAGTTTCGGAAGAGCCTCAGTGTTTCTTCTAAGATAAGTACTTGGGTTGGATCGTCAGATATAACCCTAACCATTGAAGCACCTCAAAACCGAGGTCTACCCTAGAGGAGACTTCCTCGTTTCTGCTGACGTAGGAACAATTGTCCCCACCCTCGTCCCCATCTCCATTCCCTCCCTCGTTTTCCTTCGTGATTCCTCCCAGGCTTCTTTCATCCTTCTCTCTCTCCCTCTCGCCGCCTTCCGAATTCGCCCCTCGTCGCCTGCGATTCTGCTCCGCCTCGCCATCCATCTCCCGCACACCTCTTCCTCTCCAACGCCCCCCCCCCCCGATTGCCCCGCTTCAATCCTCCTGCTTCTTTTCAATCCCCCCTGGCGAGCAATCTCCTGTTCCATTCCCTCACGCCACTGGCCAACCTTCCCAAAACCACCCCCCCCTCTTTCCATCCCCGATACGCAACGACGCGCACTTCTCCATCTCCGAAGCCTTGCTTCATCGGTCCATCTCATAATCCCCTCCGGACGCAACATCCCTCCACCCCTCCCCTGCGTCTCCTGTTGCAAGCTCCCTCGACGCTTCCACACACACCCCCCCCACCATCCGACTTCCCGCTCTCTCACTTCCTCGCTCATCACCGCCGCCTTCCTGTCTTCATCAGTCTCTAGCCCACTCCCCCCCGCACACACACACACACACACGCCACCCTCCCGCCCCTACATCCCGTCGCCTCCTCCTGATCTCGTTCCGTTCCTCCAAAAACGGACTCAACCGAATTCCGTTAAATTAGATACGCGCGCTGAATAAACTCTGTGAAAAAGGGAGCGCGGATTAATTACTCCCCCCAGTTTCGGTTTTCTCAGGCATGGAAGCCAGGCGGGTTATATTTACCACTTAACCCAAAAATGGAGACATGTATTCATAATATGCCCCTTAGATTTTTATAAACAGCGATAAACTCATTTAAATTCCACCAATTTGTTGGATCACTTTAGGACAATGTGAGAACCAAGGAATGCATTATAGTTACAGGAATAGGAATACACAAAAGCGTAAAAGACACACAGAAGTTTAGTTAGGAAGGTGGTGGATCAGAGGAAGAAAAATGTTTCCTTGACTGGAACTAGACCACGGACCTTCTTTGGCTACCCGGGCCCTTGCTCTATCAATGAAGCTATCGAGGGAACATAATTTACACATTTTAAACGGTGTGCCTGGGAGAGAAGCGAAGCGAGGAAATAATTCATGCGTTAAAACAGTCATTAAAGGAAACATCGTGGAGGAAGGCATGTGTGGGAACTGGTAGAGAGGCTGATGGATGGGGAAGAAGGGTTGCAGGAGGCGTGGTGATTGTTTACGCAGATGTTGAGGGGTGTGATGCGGTGCCCAACGTACTGGTAGGGGCAGAGTTTGCGGTACTTTCAGATCAGTGAACAAAGCTCAAAACCCTCGAGGCGGAGTACATTTACCTCCTAGGAGTATTCTCGGGCCTTGAACCTAGAGTACTAGGGGGTACCCTCCCACCTGCCGTCAGCTCCTACTCCTACCGCTCACCCCTTGAATCTTCCCTCTCCCCTCCCTTTCGCCCTTTTCCCTGCTCCCGCCTCCCCTCCAGCCAATTGCCCGTGCTCTCCGTGTTCTTCTTGCCGTCAAAAAACGTGGTATTTGCCATGGAGATAGTAAAAAAAACAAAATCGTGTTCTTTTCCTTCTGTATTTTAGTATTTAATACCATATTTACGCGATTGTGGCGTTTTTAAACCCTTTTATGTACACGCAGAAAAAGACACTTAATTTTTTTTAAAGTATAACTATGGTCTCAGATGAAACTTCTAGAAATATTTACAAAAGGGGAAGTTGTATTTTGTTGCGTTTGTTACTTTTCTTTCTATGCATTTTGTTGCCGGTGTTGGTGCAATATATATTGATTCATAAAAAGGATACTTGGAAATTGTAATGAGAGGGTCAAGGAGCTTTGTTATTTGAAGTTCGTTAGGTCTCTTCAAAAGCATGCTAAAGGCGTATGGGATCCTATCGAGGTTGGCTTAATTTTGGAACTGTAGATTAAGTGCAACGCACAGCGGCTAGGTTTGTGAAAAGTTGTTATTAAAAAGGTAACAGTGTCATGACACTATTGGACTAATTAGGATGAGAGCTACAGTTGCCAGTAGGTTTAAATACAGTTTAAATTTACTGCGTAAATTTGAAACCGGCTACTTACGAGTATGCCTTTAATATCCTTGTGTCTGAGGATGTTAAAGACATCATACAGGCCCCGACTTACTTTGAGAGATCAGATCACGTACTTAGAATCGCTGCTTGCCACGCTTCTTCCTGCCTCTTTATGTAATAAAGTGGCAACACCTTGTTGGCTCTCGTCCCCACCGCTATATATTATTCTATACTGATCACTCCAGTAATCCCCGCTATCCTTCCATCTCACCTCGCATAGACCTAAAATATCTATTTTTCCCCTTTCCATCTCTCCCTTAATATTCTCTAATTTCCCTGTCCTCATCATTGTCCTAACATTCCACGTTTCTATTTTAAATAAATTGGTCTTCTTCTTCTGCGTCTTCTGTCCTGCTGCCGTTGGTTTTCCCTTGCAAGGGTTTCGTGGGATGACGACCGCGGAAACCTTGCCTCTCCCGATGCCAAGCACGACACACGGCCGATTGGGTCGAGCCCCGTAGCATGTATTGTCCATTATATTAGTCTTGGGAGTGATAATTGAGGTGGTTTCCCGTTGTCTTCCTCAATAGTGTTTTTAACGTGACACCATTACCCATTGGCCGCCCCACTCGGGTCAGACGCCTTTGCAGCCGCCTCACTGAGGAACAGACGCTGTGTACAAACATACATACATAATCTATGCACACACGCACACAAATATATATATATATATATATATATATATATATATATATATATATATATATATATATATATATATACACACATACAGGGTTCGTCCGGAAAATAAGTGTACTGAGCACAGGAAAAAAAATTTATTACACTTTTACATATCTTAAGCTAATATTCCTCAAAATAGGACCCTTGTGAGTCGATACACTTGTTCCACCGGCGTTCCCATTCCTGGAACGCTCCCGCGAAGGCATCATCGGGAACCTCTCGAAGACACGTCGTCACAGCCTCTTTGACGGCGTCCAAAGTCCCGTATCGCGTTCCTTTCAAACTCCTCTTTATCTTCGGGAACAGAAAGAAGTCCCTAAACGCTCTCTAAAAAATGTGGATCATTTTTGCAGTGATCCGAAAGTTGTGTCGCGATTTCCAAACGATTGAGTCTTTGATCATCACTGAGCACTTTCGGCACCAACTTTGCAAAAATTTTTCGCATCTGTAATTGCTCCCTAATAACTCGTGCACTATTGTTTTTGGCACATTACACTGCTCTGCTATCATCCGAACACTAAGACGACGATCAGAGTTCAGTACATCGCGAACTTTTCGCACATTTTCGTCGGTGAGTGTCGTTGATGGGCGTCCAGGTCGTGGTTCGTCGTCGACCTCTTCTCTGCCCTCCACGAACATCTTGTGCCACCGAAAGATCATGTTTCTGGACATGGCTGACTCCCCGTAAGCCTGGTTAATCATACCGACAGTTTCGGTAGACTATTTCCCAAGCTTTACCGCAAATTTGATGGAATAACGCTGCTCCAAAAACTTCGGCATCGCGTTCCGTGACGTGGGTCGAGCGTGGAGGTTCGCGTTAACAGAGCTCCTCACTACACCACAGCTCAGAGCCGACTGCCTTTTTCAGCGTCGCTTGCCAACATACCCCCCTCCAATCGCAGCCCGTCAGAGCGGTGCTGGGCGCGCCTGGAGCGGCGGGAAAAAATCAGTACACTTATTTTCCGGACGAACCCTGTACATGTACATATATAAATATATATATATATATATATATATATATATATATATTTGTATATACGCATGCATGTGTACATACATCGCGAATGTTAACCTAAGACATTTGAGCATTTTAAAATATGAGATGCTTACATTTGCATTTTTTAAATGTCAATCAGACCTCATGCCCAATTGTTGCACTAACATTACCTCATAAGGGCTTCCCTTCCCATGCATTATTACCTCTGTCTTAAGATACTCAAATTCTTTTCTATTACGTAGTTCCAAAGTGTTTTTATTCACATGCCCAATCTCTCCCTCTGCTATGGTTATACCATTTCTTTCTCTGAGTTCAATGCCACCCGATTTTCTGACTCTTCCTTTTCATTAGAAAACTCAAGAACGCCTTTATTACTTCCGAATTCTGATATTCCTAAGGAACACTCTGATGTCTTTATCTATTTGAAATCACTTCAGCACAGGTCAATAGGCATTCTGTTTAATGGGTTATTAGCTTTGGCAGTGGATTTTATCACGAAGATTAATGTAAATTTGCAGGGGAACAGAGCGATTGATATTCCTTATTTTAAATATCAATAAAATGAAACGTATATAATATTGACATCTATTGTTTATAAAAGATCTTGACTGGAAGATGGAAAGACCATATGTAAAGGAGTCTGACAAATAATATATGAAAACTATAAATTTTAATTTGACTGTGTAAATTTTGGTTCGGTGAAATGCCATTCCGTGTGAATGTTTTACAATTAAGTAAATTTTACATTGATTTATTTTTAGCAATACATAATTTACAACGTTCCAAAGCCATCATAAGAGTTATTTTACCACTTGATAACAATGTTCACCCATTGAAATGCGTGTTCACTCATTTGTAAATTAGTGCAAATGAGTACATAATATAATCTACGAAGAAAAGAAAAGATTGGCAAAAAAAATGTATGGCGGGACGAAAAATAGTTTTTCAAAATTATTTATTTAAGTGACGCGATGGACGATGGACGCATAATTTGAAAATGATCATGAATATGATCATATACTGTAAATGAGTACTGAATAAGTACTCTAGGATAAAATTTTGAGTATGATTTAACGCAAGATTTAAAGCCAGGAAAGCCTATTTCCCAAAAAAATATTTTAATTCAATTTAAAGGAGTTGAAACGGAAATAAGTTAAGCTGAATCAACGAAAGTCTGATTTGTCATCATAAAACTGTTCTAACACAATCAAAGACGTAAAACTGCCTCTCAAATTATTTATGAATGAGTGAATAATCAGTTAACCAATGTTATTTATCATCGTTTAAATCAATTTTATACATACACTTACATCGTCTTCGTCCAACCTAAATACTTGCAAAGAACTCCACCATTGAGCTCAAATACACCCGTTGTAAAAAAATATACTTGTAAATAATAAAAAATTGCGTATGAACCTCACGCACACTTTGGGGCCTACAAAGATAGTAAGTCTTGGGTTTCACGGTTTTGGTACGCAACATTTTGCTCATATTTTTGAGAAAAACCGCCAACAGAAAACAAATAAACAGTACCCATTCAGTTTCCACGTTACCTAGCGTCAAGGGAATAAACTCCCACGAATCGGCAAGGAACTGCAATTTCTCAAGAGTTTGAAACAGTGTTCTGAAACAGTGAACGGTGACCGAACAGAATACCTACGTTCGACTTCTAAATTGCGGGGCTTCTGAAATGGCAAAGGGAGTCTCCCCTTTGGTTGGCCGCGCAAGCGGAGAGCTAGCGCAGCACCTCGGTCCGGGTTTGTACGACGTGGGAGGGTGATGTGGTCTTACCTCACGCCGCTTCATTGAAACACAGGTCTCACGGAATAAATGAGAACCTTCCCCTCACCCACTCAAGGATTCTTATGACGTTTTCCCTGAAAATCCACATCTCCCAAACATTTGTTGCGACCCTACTCGCAAAACCATTTCCGTTTCTTGCCGATTCTTTTCTCCCCTTCCCGAGACGGCGGTCATTCCATTCCCTGACCGGGAGAACACCCCCGTTCTCGCACAACGCGGTCGTCTGTCGACCTCACCGTCTCCACCCGCCCACACAATCATCCGGTCCTTCCCCAGCCCGTTCCACTTCGACTCGTGTCGACCCACCCACACCTCAAACACCTCCTCTCTCCCTCGGTCTCACTGCCGACAGTCTTATCCTCTCCCCTTTATTTGTTTCGCAGCCAGTTCCCTCCCCGTCTCCAGTCCTCCTTCCACGTCTCGAATCTGCAAATTACTGTCTTCAATTGCAAAGTTTCCCAGAATCTGCCCTGCGTCATCTAGATGAATGTACCAAATACGTTTCCACTTAACTACCCTCCCCTGCCAACCCCCCCTCCACACTCTCAAACCCTCCGCCCCCCCGGGGTAGTTTACTGCCAACGCTCCATTGCGTTTGCTTCCTTTCATTTGAGCGGAGGGCTTTCGTCGCTCAATGTGATGGATATGAACATCTAACTATGGCTTTAACCTCGTAATTGATTGTCTCTAGCTTTCTACTCCTAAGATAATTTTAAGTGAGGAGGTAAAAATCTGCCTCACTAAAATATATGGGGCCATTTGGTGGTCCATTTAACTTCGGTGAATGAACAGAGTGTAATATTTCGTCTCCACCGTATTGTTCATCCGAAAAGCAATTCATTTGCGTATACTAATAAATGTATCATTAGCAATGATGCCTCAGTTTTTTCCATCTTAATTCTTTGGAGTTCCAAAATTAAAACCTGTCTCTAACCTTCCTTAGACTCGGTCATACTCTGGAGAAACATTCTTAAAACAATGTTCTGATGAAATATTTTGATTTGTGTGACCAACTAGTCGCTAATGTTTAATGTTGTCCCATAATGGATACATTTCTTTTGTTATTCATTCCAACTGCTTCAGTTTATGAAAGCTCTTACCCAGACAGTTTGTGTGAGCAATTACAATAGCAATTCCAGAATCGCCGGGGTGGAATACGTAGTTGGCTATTTTCCGTGCCAGGACGTGGATTTCCTTCTCAAAATGGACCGGAAACTCCATTTTCTTGCTTTTAAGGGCCAACGGTGGGCATGTTGGTAGGATTGTGCAACAGGCACCCTTTAATTTTCGCCGAACCTTTGGTATCCCGTTATAAATATACCAATTAAGCTTAATCCGGGAAAAGGCTCTGACCCCCAGGGAGGCTGATAAAATGTAATGGCCCCGGAATACCTCGTTTGGTCGTTATCTCCTTTCCTCCGTCCCAGGTGCGCCTTGCTCGCCCTCCTCCTCCCTTACTCCTCCCATAGCTATTCGATTAGTGCTAGTGCAATCTCTCCAAGTCTTCTATTATTCTCTTTCTTTTTCACGGTCGTTTTCCACCCAGATTAACCCCAACTTAAAATTAAAAATAGGCGCGGATATATCACAGGTCTCCAAGTACATTTGAAGATTCCGAGACACAACGTATGCCAAACAATACGATTTTAAATAACAAAAGAAAACACAATAGAATATTTCTGGATGCATACAACTTATCCTTAATTAATGACGCTAACTTCAACTAAGAGCACATTCAACCCCTGCATTAAAAGGATATCACTAACTCTTAACGCGACGAAACGAAATTATGAAATCCAAAACTTATTATTTCCAATTGAAGATCAGAAAACGAAGAAATTGTCCCTATGTAAGGAATATTTTCAGAAGTGATGAATCACATAGCAAGTCAGAAGCAAAAAATTGATAGAATATAGCGTTCGAAACTATCCCAATCGTCAATAAGAGATATCGAATGCTGAGAGCAAGCAAAGACAAGAATATCATGGCGCAACACCACGGTAAAGGTCCTACGAAGTCTATGATTAAAATGAATTTAAACCCGTAAACACCTGCAACTGTAGCTTAGCATAGTTGTTTTCTTTCCATTAAAACATCGGATGTAATATGAAGAAAATTTGCTCTAAATATCTGGTAATAAATGAAACACTTTTGAATGCAGGAATGAAGCGAGAAGTAGGAAAATATACAATTAAATAGGGAGAACAATATGATAAAAAGCAATTACGGGAAAAACTACAAAGGCAAGCTTTGAAGCAATCTTTCCACGAAATATTCCCTCCCGGGACCATATAAAATCTAAGAGCTGTCTATTTAAACTACTTTAAAAAATAACAAATACGGGATTTTTTCCATTTGCTATGGTAAAATCATTGCTGACGAATCCAGAAAATCAACAATGAAACAGATAAAATGTATCAAATTTTCCTCTAGAGATTCTTTGTTAATTTTAGATGATGGCATAATGATTGGCCTCTTGGTGGTTTTCAGAATACTATGGGGATGCATATTCCAAACTAATATTAAATAGGTAACATAAGCTAAATAATTTTGCATCTTAATTGTAATTGGAGTTTACTACCAAATTTTTGATTGACTCTATAGAGTAGGGTGGCTTTCAATTACAATAAACCAATTGTAATGAACATGATGCTTCCATTTTGAGTATAAAATATCTCTGTTTACATGATATGTATTCTCGGATCATACTTTCTATTATATAGCAGTTTCATTACCAGTAATCATTAGAGGCGAGATGATTTTGATTATCTTTGGGCCAATTGAGATGAGTGGACAATAAAGTGAAGATAAATACGACACAGAAAATGATTGGAAGAAACCACCCTAACTCAACGATATTCGTGATTGAAAAATTGACACTGAAGTTGTATCTCTCTCTGTTGTATCTCACTCTCTATATACCTCCGTAATTCATGAAGAAAATGCACAATAGATTATACTAAGCAGTAGATACAGTCATGCTAACGAATCACTAATGCAGCATTAATCAGGGAACTGTGAGAATGAATGTTGAAGTCTGACTAGATAGCGGTAGAAACGGCCTAAAACGACGAATGAAGTAACCAGAGTAATTAAACCTAAGGCTAGTTTGGATAGGTCAAGATAGAGTTCCAGCCAAACTTAAGTCTTAAAGCTGTAAAATTCACGCTCCTAGGTTGGAGGATTAGGCTCTAATCTAACTTCTTGTGCCAGCAGTCAGTTTCCGCGAAGTTCTAATAATCAGAGTATCTCACCACTGGAATTTTAGACGGAGATTGACAAACGCATCAACCGAAATTTGAACGCTCTACCACCCTGGACTCACATAGTGTGGGCTCGGATAGTGACGCATTAACACAATACCGTAGCGTCCGACCACGAGCTGGCTTAAATGATTGCACCTCCAAAGGCTACACAATTTCTACGTGGAATTTAGTTAAACGCCTGTAATGTTAGTCGAATGAAGAAATTGGAAATTAAAAATAAAGATGGAAATATAGCACGCATAATACTGCAGTACAAGGTTTATTTCGCTGTTGCAGGTAGGTAGTAATCTACTAAACAGCAGCAAAATCCGTGAAAGATTTTCTGCGTGTCGGTCATTTCATTCGGATTGCGTTATCCCAAAAGGACGCATTGGAGAGTTTGAGCACTGTGACCTATATACGTTGAGGGAAATGCAAATAATAGGCTAAATGCAGTGACAAACGGAGCGAACCCATGAGATCCCGCCTTCGCATACGAAGTTCCTCTCCGCGAATCACAGATGATGAAGGCAAATCGGTGAATAATATAGGGGCATTAGATTCAAAATAAACAACGCTCCTCGAAGCCTGGAGGAAAATGAATGAAGCGTTCAGGGCTGACTACTGTGCCTCCAAGCGTGTTCGTCAACTTCTCGGCAATTAATTGTAACTTCCACCCTTCCGTTTTCCATCGTGGGTCAGGGTTCATTCTGACTCCCATTGCCAGCCCATTACCGACTTGAAATTTTTTTCGCCACTCCTGGGGTAACTTGGGAGACCTCTTAAAAGAGCGCACGTTGGTGGTCACCACCACCGCCGCTTCTGCCGCTGAGACGAAGTTTACTTTGGGAGGATGAAGGCCTTAGCCGCTCTACTGTGGTCCGCGGTTATTAATCATTCACTCCCAAGTAGACCACAGTCTTGATTAGACGCATTCTGGTGGCGTGTGCACACATTAATCATAGCTGAATAAATGATCGTCCCGCCCTTCCACATGGGTGCCCTTCCTTCCGAAATTTGGCATCCGTGCCACCCTTCCCCGTCCTCCCTCTCGTCCCCCGCCCGGCCACCATTCATCCCTCTCATTCCTCTCCCCGTCCGGACTTCCTAGTGTATCCCTCTCCTACCCCCCCTCCTCGCCAATCCATGCACTCCCATTTCGCCCGAAATGTTTTGAGGTCACGAAGATAGACACCATAAATGATTCACGCCAAACGAAAATGCATCTCCGCTCAATATGCGATGCAAACCGGCACTTTTCTTTTCTCAGGGCCTCAACTGTAACTGCGTCACGGTTAAACACAGGCTTCGGCTTGATTCCTAATTTTTCGAATGTCACAATCCCCCACGGTTCGTATTTCATATTTGCTATTCCTTTTGCCACTTTGATATTTTTCGTGCCTCGCGTATTGATAGATGCACAGCCCTATTAAAATCAACGTGGCATTTCTCGGTTAGCAACATGCTTCAAGTAAATTATACGCAATTAAAATCTTCGACTGCAACATTTCATGCATATCTTAAAACTAGCTAAATGCTTCACTAGAGGGGTACAAAATTAATTATGTTTTGGGAACACCAGGGCTTTTCATTATTTGATTGGCAGACATAGAGCCATTATTGGCTGAATAGTGGTCATAAAGTTAAGAGGTGAAGGGAATTGAACATATTTCTGCGTTTCATGTACAGCAAAGTTCTATTTCATTGTAAAAAAAGATGGATTCCTCAGGTTTTAGATAACTTTAGGGATAAATGTTTTTATTTCTTTCTTTTTGTTCATTTGGTACAGGACACAATTACTAGATACTGCCATAATATATATTTCCTAATGGAGCAAGAAATCATGCAAATTGAAACCAACACACAAAAATGCTATCTGTAAAATATCGACTCATTTTTTCTACTCGGTTATCTGCCCACAGTGGAAGGGGACGAGAACTCTAGAGCTCCTTAAATTTCCGATTTCAATGACACAATTAGTGAATTTACTCCAATAAAGTTCTATCTTATGATTATATCAATTATTACGTTCAAAAGGATGATAACTTTCTAAATAAAATTGGCACCTTTTGTTGTTATATTTATAATACATAAAAATAGTTTAATTTTGTCTTAGAAAGTGGGCTATTTGAATTGATAGGAGTCCATTAGGAAGTCATTCCATCGAATTTTTCTTAATAATTATTTACTGATCATCGTTGTGCAATAAATTTGAATCTTTACACTTTAGTGCCAATGAATCACACGTTAAATTCTTACTGTTCGCATTTTGTTTTCCTCACGAAAAACACTGAATCAAAAGATCGCCAAGGAGAATAAACCCCATGAGTTCATTGAACTCAAAATAACTATTATACAACATGTACTTGTTCAATTAGAAAGGCATTCCACCATAATTTCGAATATTAGAGGCATAAAACATGATATTGAACGCATTATAATAAATTGAGCTTCTTTTCTACTTTCCTCTTCTTTTTACCAGAGAAATCTTGCTCCGCATTTATTCATAATGGCTGTTTTTGAAAATATTTGCTCAGAAAATGCATAAAGCCCATCAGATTTTTAAGAAATTACCACACTATTTGAACATGCTGTGATTTTGTCCAAAAAGCATAGCCGACCATAAAACAAAACATAATGCACTTAAAATTGATGAAGATGAGTGCCCGATTTTCTCCCTTGTTACGATAATTCTATAATCCATCAACCTGTCTTTCCCTACTTTAATATCAAAACGCCATCAACACAGCGGATATCAATTTCCCTGCTTCACCCAATAATCTATTCGTCAAACTAGTTCTCATAGCAATATCTTGGATATATTTTAGTAGCGTCTGAGTCAATTCCCGTAATTTACCGACTCGTAAAATAGATAAGCATAAGTATAAAAGCCGAAATCATGCTAAAAAGTATTGAGTTTCCAACAAAGTTTTTTTTCTTGAAATACGAAAGAAAAGGAAATTTAACGCTTCATCCGAAGTACATGCCTTATGATACGCGATGCCATAAATATAGAAAATAGAAGCCAGGACCTGAGTATTGAAGGCCCGTGGCCATCATGACTCCCAAAGTTCAGTAATTTTTCCTTTTCCTGAATTGCTCTTTTATCGTTTTTAAGGTCTCATTTCCATCCAGTCACATCGTACCATCCCGTTGTTCCCTCCAGGAATCTCCCAGACAGCGTGTTAAAATTCCTCGCTCCCCGTTTACTAAAGCCTTACCAAGTTTTTCACGACCCTTCCCCCATGTAATGTCCCTCCTCCATCCACCCTCCACGTTAATAAATGCTCTCTTTCTCTCCGAGGAATTCTTAGAATTCTTTCCCATCACCGATACATCGCCTGCCCTTCACCCTGTCACAAGTTTCCTTTCTCGCATAATTTCGGCATCATCGACTTCGCCTACGAATTCCACGTCCGGCTCATCATTCCCTTCTGGTGGCCCACGTCCCTCCCCTACCTCTCCCCCCAAACCCTCCCCCTCCCTCTGCATCTCTCTCCATTATTTGGCCTCCCAGGAAAACTTTTCCGCTTACTCCATCCCTTTGTACATCTTCTCTTCGTTCTTCCACAGCTAATAGAAATATTATTTAATTTTTATTACGCTAATTACCGCCTATTTCCTTCTGAAATCTCCGCCATTATGGGTTTCAGTCACTGAAAAGTCTTCGACTTCCCTTACCTGATATGATTTTTTCTTCTCTTTCATCTCCGCACTTGGAAAACCTCATCAAACTTCTCTACTGCTATCGGTTTTGAAGTTTTATGACAAAGAATAGCATTCCGAGCTTAAAGATAAATTTTATAGATTAAATGAGTCTCCGAATACGTCCATATACTTAAAATCTCCACTGTAAATTTAACTCCGTTCGATTTTAAGAGAATTTCTGGCAATGGATTTAATTCAAGGGTCTTAATCTGACCTACGTCAAAAATTTAAAAACTTACCTATGTGCATTTAATTTCTAGGGACTCCATAAACTGGATAAACTCTCTTACCTGTAATGTGAAAAATTCATAGTTAGCATCCTCAGAAATGATGTAAGTACTTTACTCCTAAAACTAAAAGCATTTACTTAACTATATGTTCATATATATAGACAAATACAATACAATTCATATATATAGACATGTACAATAAATTTAAAAAGTACATGATTTTTGAACATTTATTGTTTATTACGATAACTTGTATATTTATTTCATCTTTACTACTCGTATGTCTTGAGTCGAAAACTTAACTGCTGGAGTAAAAACGCCGCAAGCTGTTTAATTACTTAAAAGATCTTAGAAAATGCCACGTTTGCAAACTTATAAAATCAATGCCAAATGAAAAATTAACACAGATATCCTTTGCTAATAAAATCTTAAATGGATTCTTGTCAGTGCCAAGAAGTGAGAATTTTATGCAATAAAAAATTGATTAAAACAATTTTGACAAGAATTTCTATTTTCCTTCAATCAATTTTAACTTTATGCAAAGCATTAATGATTTGTAATTAAAATATCACAAATCATGAATGAATGTATGAATGAAAATGTAAATTTCCACATGCATTGCATGATCGATAGTATTAAATTAACGAGATAAGAATAAAAAAAGGCATACGTATAAAAGGCACTTTTTATTGAAGCAATGTAATTAAGATGCGTTTCGTGGATATAGAATTGATTGACCTACATTTTAAACAGAGCAATAATCACCAGACTTGCTTTGAATAAATACTCTGAGAATTACAATTTTTTTAATATAATACAGAATGGCACACCGTAACTCTAGAAAATGGCTTAAGCCTCATGCAGGAAGATTTGCTATGAATAAAAATAGTTATAGATAGAGTTCTAAAAGGAAATATAAAAGCTGAGTTTCATTAGTTTTTTATGTCGCAGCACTTATTTGTATACTACATTTTTAAATGGGATGAGATATCAAGTGAAATTTCTAAATAAATGAAAACAAATATATTGTATGTATGATAATAGTTTGGTAAATATATCCTGTAAAACTCATGCATGCTCAGTTCTGTTTATTTAATAGCATAAGGTGTTAGTTGTAAACTTGGGGGCCGGATTAAGTCGAAAAATAATCATCTATATGAGTAAATTGTCATTTAAAATCGGTGAGTTTCAAGAGGTTACTGGAAAAACCATGATGTGAGACCCTGGAAATACAAAATAAGCGGGCCAAAGAACACTTTAAGAAAGGTATGGGAATACTATGTTTACTTGCGATGCCCCCCAGAGTAATACTATGGCCCTGCATTGCATCGGTATATCAGGTCACCTAGGACATCCTAAAAGAAGCAGACTGTTATATGAACATATTCAGATAGTCTTTCTTCCTTCGCCAACAAAAAACTCTGTTTTAAACATATCACATTAACTTTAAGTTTCATGATGTTGGGAGGTGTCCACATAACGCCACATACATTCTCAGGGTGGTTCGGGGAGGATAAGGAAGATTTAGGAAAACCTTTACAACCATATACAATGCACAATACATATCCGCGGCGGAGGAAAAGCCGACTGTTTGAAGGCCGTTTTCTCAATCTAAGGATGGACAGGCGAGGACACTAACCCTCAGCGACCGTCCCTGGAAAAGACCACACGTATTTCCGCACAGCACTGACAGCCACATACCTTTCGATCATTTCCTGGCGAGCTATTTTCGTATCCTCCCCACCTCCAAATCCTACTCAAAACCTGGTCTCATTTCCGTTGCTCCTTCCCTCATAGCTCTTTTCGAAAATCCCACCTTCAATTGCTACCTCATAAAGACTCTCTTTCCTTCATATTTCTCCAGTCCCGCTTTTCTCTTTCTCTTCTTGAATAATTGTTCCTAAAGCCATCCCTGAGCTCTTTGCATTAGAAACTGGGTCTTAAAGTAACGAGGAATGACACACAAAGATTGTATTAGATGTGCAAATGTGGCCACATCAAGAAAACAAGATATATTGCAAGAGAAAATATGATGTACTGGAATTATATGAGGGAGCAGTAATTTGTCCATGAAAATTCAATTGAATCATAAAAATGATTGGAGAAAGTATTAAACAAAAATAAGATACTGAAAACCACTATGAGCGAATAATAGATAAACGAGGACTAGGAAAAAATCGAGCTGGTATTCCAGATGACATGATGTTGTGCATCGGAACTAGTCGTGAATACATCTTTATTCAGTGGAAAATTAAAGCAGTATTTTTACCTGTTAACTAAACAGTCGTTAAAATACTGGGGACAGAAAAATAAAGGTACATAAGACAAAGGGTATGATTTAGAATGTCTTTGTGCTTTTAAAGTTCACAACGTTCTAATATAGTTCTCAGAGTTATTTCCAAGACTACTTCTCATCAGCAGTATGCGGTAGGCAATAATATCACAATATATCAGAGGGTGGTAATAATATATTCAATTTAAAGGATGTATTTACTGAAAAACAAAATTGAATGTATTCGCAACATCTCTTCAGTCATATTAGAATCTGCACTAAATTCCATTCGCATTGTGGCATTTTCTTTAAGTTTCAGAATTCTGATATTATAATAACAAAGAGTAGGGGAGGTACCACAAGGAGAACTCGGATTATATATTGTAATAAAGATTATAAGAAGCAAAATATGATCAAGACTTTGATTCGAAACATGAATTTGTGTGGTTAAGAAACTCCAATGTTTATAGAAGAGATTGATCATAGGTTTGAAGGTTTTGAGATGTGACTGCGAATCAGGGTGAAAAAGTGAGTTGGGTAGAGAGGAAGACAAACGAAGAAGCGTAATTGGGTTGGGGATGAGAAAATGTTTCCCTTGGGATATTTCAAGAAGGCTGGGAAACTGGATGGAAGAGATATTGAGGGGATGTTGAAAGATGATACAGAATACTGAACGTTTGAATGATTGGTAGGGGGAGTACGAGGACCCGAAAAATGTCATCCTGCGCAGAACAAAGGGAAGCAGAAGTTATGACTAACTAAAGAAGGCAATCGTGTAGGCCGTATTTCTTTCAAGAAGTATTTCAGAAGTCCTACAGGACGTTTCTATGGTTTCGGGGGCTATCCTAAGCCTCACCTATACATAAATAATCAAAAACAATATATATATATATAATTCGGGAAATATATTCCAGAACTAGCAGACTCAAAGGACAATACGGGAAAGCAACTGTAGGGTTATAGATAGCAAAAATTCCACTTGCCACCCTCAGCGTCTAGGGAATAATTAGTTCCACTCAATTGCATGCTCTTTCACTAACTTCATGTGTTTTGTTGAAAAAACCCATTCTTTCCGAATGACCTCATTAGTGTTCTACTCATCTGTTTTTAAGTCTCCCCTTCAATGCCTCGTCCCTCTCCGCGGAGGGGGCCCGCCCGCTACCTTAAACATTGGGTCGCATTCCCCACTTTTCACAGTCTTCTTTGGGAGGAGAGCGTTTTGTGCTGCATGTTCATGTGGTGGTGGAGTTTAGCCTTCTTGCTTGTTATGTTCTGGCTTGCGCGTTGTTGGATGGCTTTCGTGTTGCATTCTGGAGTGCAGTTGTTTGTTGGTCTATGGTATATGTATTTGCATGAGTGTTGGATGAAGGTATTTTTGCATGAGTGTGTGCGCTGCTCTGGGTGTACTTTTTCATGTTGTTTATTTTGCATGTGGAGTTGTTCCTATTTACGGGTGGTGACCTAACACCCCCCGCCACACGCCCTTGCGGTGGCTTGCGAGGTATTTGTAGATGTAGATAGATATATACGAACAATAATATAGAGTGGATAAAATAGCAAAACTGTTTTTAAGCATGTTTTTTTGCATGACTTAGGTTTTAGCTTAAGTAAAGTTTGTTTTCGGCTGCTTCATTACTAGAATTTTTTGGACGTGATCGATATTTCTGACCTGAAACCATACCATAAGCACCCATTAACGCTTCTAAATGATATTATTTACAATTTTGATATTAAAGTTCACATCTTTAGTAGAAAAACTTTTAATTTTACCAAGAAAATGGCAAAAATAAAATCAGAAGAAAGTGTAAAAACATTAAATAAATAACAATGAGGTCGCATCAAAAACGAAAAATGTCGAAATACCGGCCTCGAAATTCCAGGGTTGTTAGAGCTATTTAATTGCAATTGGTCATTTGCATGAGATAAATCTCTAAAAGTCTATGAAATGTCATGGTCTAGCGAAATTCTTCCTGCATTTAGTTACTACCGCTGTATGTCCCCAAATAATTACCAAAAATATTATGATGCATAAAATTTAAATGTTATGTAATTGATAGATTGACTAATTTTTCAAAATAAACTTTTAACAGCCTAGAATACTAGTAAAGATCTAAAATGACCTATTTCCTGTAACTGGAGGATCTGAACAAGAAACCTATCACAACTCCCGATTAGAATAAAGATAGTAATATACGTAAATACATCTTCGCTATCACAGCATCAGGTTTTATTATTTCCAAAGCGTGGAAGAAGTAACCCAAGGCAGTTGTGATGTCTTTAATAAAAGTACCCTATATATATATATATATATATATATATATATATATATATATATATATATATATATATATATATATATATATATATATAAGCATCAACACGAGTCTTATCCTTCTACCTTTAATGGAATTAGAACAGTCAGGCGCCATACCTTTGAAGGATCAAAGAAGTCTAGAAAAGACGGACAAACTTCCCCTTGACCGAAGTGATTAGCAGGGTTCTGGTCTTGTGGAAATGCTCTTTCTCCGCTCCTATCTGACTATTTCCCTTTGCTCCCTTTTTCTCTCTTCCTCTCTCTCTCTCTTCTCCCCACATTTTCTCCCCGCCCATTCCCATCTCATTTCAGCAGCCATCTCCTCTCGCTCCCCCGCCCTCCTCCCCACCCTCGCCCTCCATTCACCCAGAATGACATGGGTCGCCGAACTTTCGAACACCGCTCTTATATTTATTAATATCCACCGACAATTCAATCTTGCCCCTCCTTGCGTCTAAATTCAATCTCTAAACGCCATCTCCTCATCTTCTCCCTCCGTCCCTCATCTTTCTCGTGGCCTCCCACACCCTTCCTCCTTCCCTTCCGCATCGCCCTCTCTGTTTCTCTTCCAATTCCCTTTTCCCACTCCCCTCCCCTTGCCCTCCTCACCCTTATTTCCTCGGGAACACGTCGCCCGCATCGGAAGCAGGGAGAAAGTCCCCTGGGTACAACGACCGCCGACTCTTCCCGAAAAACTTCCCCCTTCCCCTGTCTGGTCTCTATCTTCTTCCCACCCCTTCTTTCTCCCCTTTCGTTTCCTGCTCCACTCTCTCCTACCACACTCTTCGCCCCCCAATTCACTTTTCTAAACACCCTTCCCCCCGCCCTCGACTCCCCTTCCCCCCCCCCGCGAGGCATCTCTAGTGAAGGCGGTTCCATTTCTTTCCCCCGCCGAGAGACACAAATCACGTGGAAAAGGGAGATTAAAAAGGCGCCTGCAAAGTGCGCCTAAGGAGCACCGCTGTACGGGTCCTTCGCTTGCTCCTTTCCCCGTCCGCCTTTTCCTCCCCTGATCTCCCTGATCCCCAGACGCGCACACTCGGCCCATCTCATTTCCTCTCCCCTCATCTCCGCCCTCCGACGGACAGTTCTTTTTAATATCATTGTTTTCCTTCCGTCTTTTCCTTTTTCCAGCTCCCTGCACCTCATTTCCATACATCATACGCCCGTCCTCTCCTTGGCTTAACAACTCCGTATCAAGGCCACGATGCCCTTCCCTCTCTCTCGGTTCGAATGTCTTCAGGGTGGAAACAAACTGGCCGCGAGGGAAACGCAAACAGGAATGCTTGGTCATCCCAGGTGGATTTTTCATCGTCACCTTCATCGAAAATGGACTTTCACCTCTTATATAGGCGTCAAGCTTTTTAGCGCCAGAAAAACCCCTTTCCTTGAAAATATGAAAATTTTTTTCCAAATTTCTTACGCTGCTCGAATGCGAACTATTTTATTTATGTGATAAGTTTAAAATAACTGATATGTATTATGTAGAAGAGAAAGAATCTATGTGTTTTATATAAATATATTTTCGATATCTCCTTTATTTTTCAGTATTGAAGGCAGTTATGTAGTAGTATTTAGTAGAAGTAAATTATATAAACACAATAAATGACTATTTTACAGCGTAACTTCAGGAATCAAAAACAGAAGTGGCTATTTCATATGTGTGTGTGTATATATATAGTTTTATATATATATATAGTTATATATATATGTATATATATATATATATATGTATATAGTTGTATATATATATATATATAAACACACACGAGTCTGACCTAAAGAAGGCCTAAGAGGAGTTAATTATGAGTGTCCTTTTACGTGTTTTCTGGTTCTGTCTTACTCTTGCTTGAGAAAGTTGGCGTGGACTATCAAAAATTCGAAACTGAGTGAATTTCATATATATATATATATATATATATATATATATATATATATATATATAGCTATCATTACAGTTAGCATGTGATTATAGATAAGCGATCTTACTATGAAATTACTTTCCTCACAAAAAATACTCGTACTCATCCATTTTCTAATTTCCTAAGTATACCATTTAATTTATGAATTGGCAATTATCTTATTATATGGGAAGTCGTTAGCTTTGATCTATTTCAATATTCCTCTACATATGCTCCAAATCACTTGTATAAATAAAATAAACTTTCTTTTATGTTTTCTCCGTGATTTTTTCCAACCTATTATTTCGTTCATATTTTTTGAAGAAACACTGTAATTTGCTCTCAAAGCCAGCTACATCCATTGTATGCTACTGCCTCCTTTCCACTTTGCAAAACTGAACGATAGATAGTCTTGCTGATTGATTATTCAACTGCGCAGTATTCATTCAATCAGGTATGAGTCAATTCAAACAAGGTGTCTATCTCACAGAGATGCAGGCCATTAAAGTTCTTCGCTAAGTTATTCATTGCGATGAATTGTTCATCCAACCAGGCAAATATAGTTTCGTACTGCTTACTCAATTTTTACCTCTGTTGAGTGATTTTCCGGAGTGTTTATTTTTAGGCCACATAAATTTAATTCACGCCGAAAGGGATATGAATACTTTTATTTGTACGCCTCAGCCTTCGCTTGACTCAATCAGCGAGCGGAATACGACCTTATTGTCCCATCTGCACACACCCAAAGTTGCTCCTCGGCACGACCCACCTCCTCCTCCATTGCATCCCGCTCCCATTTCACCATCTTGAAATGTGTTCTAATAAAAAGCTTGCATTTTTCGTTCGGTAGTAAATGTGGAGGGAAAAAAGCCGAGCACTCGGAGGGAGGCAGAGGAAAACTTTGATGGCATTTGGTTATTATTGCGACAAACACAGGAGGATTTTGTCTTTTTTTGTGTTTTCTCTGACGTGGAAAACTGCTCCGTTCCCGTGACATTTAAAAATCCTTTTTCGACTCGTCTAAATTTTTTATTTTTTTTTAATTTTTGCATGAGAGGAAAACTCGTTTGAATAAATGTTTTCCCCTTTGTAAGCCATTCTGGTTCGGTGATTGTCTGAAGAGTTCTCCGTCGATCTGAAGAGGAGCTAAGTCACGAAAGAAAATTACAAGGATCTCTTGTAGCGCTAAGGTATGTTTTATCCGATATTTTGTTTCAGGAATACAAGGATAAAACTGCGCCCTTACGCGCGCGTGCGAGTATTTCTCTACTGTAAGACCAAACACTTTTGTGAGAGCATAATGATTGTTCAACTGCGAGGCTTAAAAAGCAACTAAAAACGGACATTAAAATTTTTCATGCATTCCTTCAAGCTTTAATCCTCCCTCGTGTTTTCGTCGACTCTCCATCTTTTTTAGTTATTTTTTGAACCACAACTTATTTTTTATTTTCAATGTATACAATTAATGTTAAGAAAACCAAACCTATAAAGAAAACTCCGTGAAATTAATTTTTAGGAAAACCAACCTTATTTCTTGATATCATTACATAAATGAAGACGTGGAGTCTTAAACTTTTGTGTACTTAATTGTTTTCTTTCCGTTTAGCTAGCATGGCCATGCTAAAGTGAGCTATAATCAAAAGTTATCAGTGAGAAGATAGGTTAGGTATATTTTCTGCTTTAGTCCACCTTATTAAAAAGGTTTCTTTCTTATGTTTTAAATGATCTCCTTCAATTCATAAACTCTAAGATTCTATCTAAGTCTATAATGCCTCACAACATAGATTCAGCCTTTAGTTTTCCAAATTTTTGCGTGTGCACAATAAGAATGGCTTCAGCATCAAACACAATAAATATGCCAGGAAAATATTCAAACGAATTTAAAGCATACAGACGACTTGGAAGAACTTACTCCGAATAAATACTTAAAGACGAGAAGAAGTCAAAGCTAGGGATAGTTCATTTTCACACGCAAAAATTAAAAGTTTTCCTACTATTATGATTTAAAAAGAGATCGTTTTCAGGATCAAATTCCAATAAATTGAAATATTAGGTTGTAGAATTTTCTCTAGAACAATTTGTGCGATGACAAGGAGGTAAAATGAAAACTTACTCGGTCTCATCTTATGTTTTCCACAAAAAAAAGGTACCCGACTCAAACCCGGAACAATGAGAGATTATATTCCGGCGGCATTCCCTTCCTGAGGGCATAAAAAAACATGGAAAAGAAGACCAAGGAATCCGTTCCGCAATCCTAATTCCTTAAATGACCGCGTTCGGGCGCCTAAAACCATAAGGGGAGGAACAGGGCCGTCGGAAGGGAGAAGAGGAAGAGGGAGGCGAGTGCCCTCGGATATATGGAGCGAGCGTCTTATCCGCTTTCTCTCTCCCTCCACACCTTCTCAGGGTCCACCTCGCCTTCCGCCCTCCCATTCCCACTGTCTCCCTCTTTCTCCAACTCTCTCCCCTCCCCATTCCTCCCTCCTCATCTCCCCATCCCCCCTTGTCCGAGCGGAGAGGGGTTCTCGGAGACCGGCGCTTGGCGGAATAAAAAAAATTACATAAAGCCCTGTCCTTTCCCTTTTCCCCTTCTTCCTGCCCACTCCCCTCCCTTTCCACCTTTCATCCTCCTCCTCCTCATTCTATCATTCCCATTCCCCCAGGAAAAAAACATAGTTCTTCACCTCCTTCCGTTCTCCCCTTCCTTCTACCACCACTCACCCCCACGCCGCGACGCCCAATCTGTGGACACGGGCTGGAGAGAAAGAGTGGGAGGGTGGGTGGCTGAAGGGGACGCCGAGGACCGATGAGATGAGGGCACGGAAGAGAGAATGCCGTGGAGAGGAGGAGAAAGGCGAAACAAGGAGAGAATGAAGAGGGCCAGGAATTAAAGGGGGAATTGGGAAGGGGAAAGAGATTAGGGGGGCGGGTGATGAGAGGCCACTGCCGCCGTATTTCTTGCCGCGCGTCAACTGTTAAATTCATTACTGAGTATGGATGAGAGAAAGACCCGTATAGGATTGTACGCATATATATATATATATGTATATATATATAAAGATCTTTGAAATAGAATGCTCTTCGGCGACGCACAAATATATAAAAAACTGACATATATTATTAAAACAGAAACAAAAAGAAAGGACAATCACACATGTAGTTCTGTTTTTTCAATGGCATGACCATCATCATGGAATCTTATGATGACATTCGTCGGAACGTCAAAACTACATATGTGAGGGTCCTTTTTATGTTTTTAAAATCTATCTGTCACCATCATAATGTCGTTCTCGGGTGAGGATATTTGCGGGGGAAGGGTGAGGAGAGGAGAGGCAAGGGACAAATGGGAACGGACAAGGGGGTGGGAGTGGCTATGTTGGCGGCTATTGGATGGATTTTGTGGGCTTGATTTAGTCCGGGAGGTTTTAATGACTGGGACACCCAGATATGCGATATCTCGTGGATTCTCATCTCCATGTTACTTGCTGTTTGGGAAGGGTTTCAACCACCGAAACAGAGAAGCAGTCATTGAAAGATTGGTCGTGGAATGGAGTGTGAGTAGGGATGGGATAATTAAGGAAGGTGAGAGATTTGGTGGAATATTAACCCACGTAGAGGGCAGGAAAGAAGTTGCAGGAGAGGCGGTATATATGTAACGCTTTTTGAGGTACAGCTGGCGTCGGGTTAAGAATTGGTAGTAACGGAGGTGGCGGGTCTCAGAAGATGGCAGCATTTGCAGCGTGGTCGGTTGCATTGTGTGGACAGGGACGGAGAAGAGACCAGGCTCGAGCTCGCAGGTGTTCTTGTCGACTTGAACATGTGTGGCAAGTACGACGGGCGTTTAAACGTGATGATGACGGCCGTGCTGTCGAAACGCCAAAACTACATATGCGAGTATCCTTTCTTTATGTCTATGTTTTAAAAATCAACATCAGTGCTTTTATATATTTATATATATTTATGTATTTGTTCCTGTATAGAATACACATACACACAAAACACACACACACACACACACACACACACACACATATATATATATATATATATATATATATATATATATATATATATATATATATATATATGTGGGTCGCGGTAGTCCAGTGGGTAGAGCGTTGGACTGCTGACCGGAAGGTCCCGGGCTCGATTCCCGGGCAAGGCGCTCTGGGCACCTGCAGCTCCACCCAAGCTAAAGTGATTTTTCGGGTACCAGGTCTTCCTGGGAAACCATAACCGGCACAGGGAAAGGAACTGGCCCCCCTACCCTGATGTGTGAATTTTCACACGCCGTATAGGGCTTAGTACTGGGTGTCTACCATCACCTACCAAACTGACCTTCGGGTAGATTACTGTGTTTATGGTTTTTTATGGTTATATATATTATATATATATATATATATATATATATATATATATATATAACCATAAAAAACCATAAACACATATTTGTTTGAATATATATATCCAAACACGAAATCCCGCCAAACGGCGAACAAATACTCATTCACATAGAAATAGATATAAGGAAAAGGGATAGGAACACACATAAAGGACGAACACAGTAGAGGTGGGGGAGGCGGAATCAGGCAAATCACGGGGTAAAAATATTTCCTAGACCGGGACTTGAACTCCTCGTAAAAACGTCAAAACTAGATATGTGAGTGTCAAATCTCTGTGTTTCTGTGTTTAAATTTTTTAATCTAAGCCTTCATATATTTTTTTCGCTGAAGAGCGTTTTTTTCGAATATAAATATATCTTTATCCATGCAAAAACCTTGACTCATGAAGATAGTTTTTAACGTCAGTGTGTCTTAGGGATTTGATTTCAAGGATTTTTTTGATAGAAATTCGATCTATCAACTCCCTAGTTTCGGAGATATGGCACGCAAATATTTCATCGAGAAAATTTTGAGGTTACTATGAAAACAATTGATTGTAGTGGGATATGTAGTGGGCCGTATTTCAGGAAAATTTTTCTCCGCTCTTTTCTCTCCCAGTAGCTGTTTCCTTTGCCTCAAATGATGATGATGCTAATGGATTGATATCTTGGTCGGGTGATGTTTAATGCGGTTTTGTAAAGGTCTCCCAACAACAAATCCTATCCCTCCTATAGCAATGATTAAAATACGTATCGGGCGTTGAGAAAGGTCCTTAGAGGGAATTAATGAGATAATGGAAACGACGTTCAAAATCAGAGCCGACGTAAAGAGGTTATCGAAAAGGTATTTTGATTGTGTTTCAGAGGCACTCAATCATTTTATTTCCAAAGCATCTACTCAAGAAAAACGTAAATTCTCAGATTTACCGCAGATATATCTCATAACATATTTTCCAATAAATAATTTTGCAGAAAATTAAGAATGTGTCCATTTAACCTTACTGGAAACTACGTAAGCACAATGTTAACTTTTTTTACGCACAGTACTTTAATTTTTGTTTGATTCAGGTTTCATTGCGACGTTGATCAGGTGGTGATGCTGCACCACAAAAAAACTCTGGTCGTACTAAATAATAAGTACTGTTGAAAACTAATTGAGTTTTGTACTTGATTTTGATGAAGCGATCCCACCTAGTGACATCCGATACCATTAATTGGTCGAGCGAAGAATTCCATAGAAAAGTTAATATTATACATTTCATAAAACTACAATAGGTATATTCCAATAAGATTTCGTCCGCCATACATTTTCATTTAAAATTGACTTCTTTAGGCAAATACGCCCTTGCGTAGTCATCTTTGGTTTTATTCGTACATAAAATAGTGGGATAAAGATGCATTTAAATTAAAGAACCTACAGTTGTAAAATGTGTGTATACGTGTGCATATTTGGGAACATACATTTTCGTGAACTTCCACTGAAATTCTTGGGCACTATAACACAAGCTGATATAGTTTTTAACAAAAGTATGTTTTATGAACAGATTGAAGGGACTTAACAAGCATGCCGAATTGAAGAGGAATTCATAGCCGTGTAAGGTATGTAAGATACGTTATGCCAGGAGAGGCAAACATTTTTATCGTCGTACCGTTATTTAGCCTGTTTGCATCCAAAACCGACGTTAACCGGTAAAATACAAAATAAATAAGGTAAAAAATGTATGCATGTATACATACATGTATCACAATATTATACCATATGCATACATACGTATATCATATATACATAGTTTATACATATATATTTATATAATGCATATACATAAATGTAATATACATACTTTTAATGCATACATACATAAACATTTCTCATTACTATCGTGTATATATATATATATATATATATATATATATATATATATATATAACAACCAATCAACCAACTACGTCTTTAGTTCGCCACAAACTGAAATCTCCGTGCTGCGCCCGTGCCCCTCGAGGCTGACATTCTCCCGCTGTATCCGAAATTTTCGTGACGCCATTCGCATCCTCGCCCCTCGAAGCACGCTCTCGACTACCCCTCTCGATGAATTGAGACAAAGCCTTGAAATTCAGCGCCACTTCCCCAAGGGAGAGGGTGGAGACGAGGAGAGGAGGGGGGAGAAATGGGAGGGAAGGAGTGAGAGACGAGAACGCTCCTCCGCCCGAATTGTTGAATTCAACGGCTCACGGAATGGATCCGCGTCCTTCGAGAACAGAAACGCCACTCGTCGTCAACGCGACCAGCAACGTGTACCCAAATATATGGGAATGGTAGGCGGGAGGGGGGTGAGGGATGGATGGATGGTGGGTGGAGTAAGGTGGAGGCATCGGGGAGCGAAGCGAGGGGGGGGGAGGAGGTGTCAGGAATGAAATGGAGCACAAGAAGAGGTGCTCCAATCTATGAACAAGGGTTTTGAGGAGTTGTGCGGCTTAAGGAGGAAGTGAGCGACGGGAACGAGTCGACGGAGATTGAACCACGGCGGAGTGGGGTGCTGGAGGGACGGGGGGTCGCGGGAGAGGAGGGCGGGGGGGAGTGGGGTAGGAGAAGGGTGATTAAACGGGAGACACCACTCGAGTCTCGAAGGGAACGAGGCACAGACTTTTAGAAAGGAGCAGTACACTCGAGTTTGCTCCTGAAACGCCAGGGATTATTCAAGCGCCACACCTCCTTATTGGAAAATTAAATCATCTTGATGGAATGAAGCTGAGGCCCAACAATCGCGACGGATAATGCCCCCATGGAAGTGGAAATCTGCATAGAAGCGATCTAATCATTCAGTCGGCCACGGCTCGCACCACCTCAAGTTTAACACTAAACGATATGGTGACTGTTAAAACTACGGTTTATGCTTAATCTTAAACTTTTAACTTAAACATCTTATCATACAAGCTGGTACGCGGAGATTTGGCAAGGGTTAGTGAGTACCGGTCTGCATAAATACAATCACAGGACATAACATTACCCTTACCCTAATGCACTCCAAAGTTTCCTTGATTGTAGCATAACAATTGATTATTTCTTTAAAGAGATCCTATGTGAGACGAATTATTCTCTGAAGTTCTCCTTGGAGAAAAAGGAAGACAATAAGTTCTACATGCCGCCCTGAACCATTGTTGTACTGCGATTGTGATTTGTGAGAGGGGAAATGAGTTTGGTCCACAATATCAATTTCGTGTGGGGACTTATTCTATAGAATAGGTGAGCCCTGAATGTAACAACTTGAGTTATAACACCCAAGAAGTAAATATAGTAATAAGGCACCGGTTGTGGAAGCATTAAATGTTAATTAAAAACCAAACCTTGCGAATGATTAAACCGGTGATGCTGGGCTACGACAAACACACCGACGCTGCCAAAATGAAAAATTGACGTCATCTTCTCAGTTTAAAATCACGCTTGCAGGGAAAACAAGGTGAAGTTTCTAAGTATTTGTTGGCACGTGGATTTAATTTCCCACTTCATTTTTTTCCTTCACCAACAATTCATAAAATAAAACCAGAATTTATCACGAAAGCATATTATTTTACGGCGGGTGTCCTAACATTCCATTGTGACACGCTCCTGTAGTGACGGGGTGCGGGGGGTGGGAATGAGTGAATGCTGGCTTGGATGCGATGTATATGAACCCCTGGAGCAGTACCGCGAGCGGAGAAGGCATTAAGACAACGCGAGGAGCCCCGCCACTCCCTATACATTTAAAGAGGAAGGCACCACGCAGGTTTCCCCGTGGAGAGTAGGAGGTAGAGATGGAGAGAGAAGTGGACTAGGTTTAGAGATATGGCCCATTCGAATATTATGGCCCTCTTCTTTTCTCTTTATTGCTCTCTCCATTTCTTCGCAAAAATGGGGGCCCTCCTTCAAGAACAGGGTAGCGAGGAGAATAATGGCGCATGGGAGAGAGGATAAAAATGTAGTAGTGAGAGGAAAACATTAAGGGAGAATGGAGAGGAAGGAACTGAACTGGAGGGCATCGCTCTTCCCTCGAACCGTGATTGGAAGCAATGCTGGGCACGAATTAGAAGAAAAAAACACACAGGGGCACGTTTCACGATGTAACCGGATTGGAGGACATTACGTGCATGAGCCTGCCATGGAATTAGCAATAGAAAAGAGGAGTGTGCAGAAGGAAAGTTAAACTCGTCTGAAAAGAAAGCGAGAAGGGCGCAGAACTCGAGTGCTCCACGAGGAAAGAAATCTTTCTGACGGAGAGCCCAAGGTTTCCGCATTTTCCTCTGCTGTTGGGACCCCTCCTCTTTTTCTGGAGAGGCTAGGATGGCTGTAATGGGTGTCGACATTTGGCATCGTTGAGAGAGAAAGAGAGAGGGAACTTCCAAAATGCCAAAGTGGCATGGGTCATGTGTATACAATGGAAAGATTGGAGTTCCGTCAATTCAGCCTCAATTACAATACTAAAGCATACCGATATCTGCCTACCGTCTGCGCGGTATTTATTACAAAGCGTGTATTACATTATACCTACATAAATTCCATGTAAAGTGGAATTTAACGGAAACCGGGTTTGATTCGAGAAAAGGGGAATGATTGAAACTTACTCTTAATAAGAACGTTGATATTTCGCTTGCTCTTTCCGAAAATTTAAATAATGAGCCGAAATTTTGTGGAATAATAATTTAAGGCTGATTGGAGATATAATAAAAATCAATATAAAAACATTAATCAATGACCAGGTTTATTTTCTCACCTTTTAAGTGGAACCACATATTTTTTTTTAATTTTAGATTAATAACTCTTTCAGAAAAAACACAATAGACAAAAAATTATGAACACACGTGTGGTCATTTATTTTCAAAGTATTTTATTTTTGAGTGTTGCAATCCTGCTCAGTATATTGAGAAATATTGTGATTATTTTCACTTAATAGAAAAAACCTAGGCATAAGATTCTTTTGGAGTTATTATGACGTCGTCTTCCAAAACATTTTTCCAAACTCAAGACGTAAGCTATATTGTCTACACGCACCTGAAAGTAGAAGGTTCGCCCCGTCTCCCGTTTTCAAGATAACATATCAAAGAATTGTACGCGAAAAAGCATGGGATTTACGCGCACATTTTTCATGGTGGCCCATGACTGTTTTTCTGCGACGTGATAAATGTTGTGAAGATAGTACTATTCCAAGAGACCCTTCCTGGATCTAATGCATTTTCATTTCTTTTCCTCAAATATTGATTACCTAAAAGCTTTTTACGCCTCCCTCTCCTGCATCTTCCCCTTCAAGTCACCACAATGGTGCATAGAAGGGGATGTTAGGTACTCTCCCATTGAAGCAATTAGTGAGCTTCAAAATTGGTTAGCATTTACTTTTGGATAGCTCAAGCCATAATTGCATCATATTCACATGGATTTTTCACCTATTGGAGAGAGAGAGAAGATTCTATAAAAGTATACCCATTTCAAGAAATCTACTGTTGCGAAATTCTTTCAATATTTTCAACATTTGGACGCTTGAAAACATTACGCATGTCACGCAAAACGCACATAGGTATTGTAAGACATATTTTCTTTCAGGTACGATAAACCATGTCCTCAGTGTATTACAGCAGGCAATAATAATTTTTACTTTGAATTATTCCAATGATAACGCGGGAAATGGGTCGAATTACTCTAACAATTAATAAAAGTTCAAATGTGAGAAAATAATCCGAGGTTATATATTTCAAGATTGTTTTTATTCAAAATTCATTATATATTTAATATTATTACCTTCTACCAAACACAAGCTCATCATATAACATCGATTATTTAAAATGGTAAATATCATGCACCAAATATAGGAAAAATAATAATATAATGAATGACACTATCCACTGGGAAATGCAATGCAAATTCTGCTTTCGGCTGTTCAGCGACATGTAGTCTGCAGAAAATGTTGATAAGAAAAAAAATCATAAATAACTATTTTTATTATTTTACGAGTGCATTATCTTGATAAAAGACTATAAACAGTTCAAATTCAAGTAAAACATATGAACACCGTGCTACCAAAGAAAAGACCACTGAGAAGGAAACGAACAGAATAGTCATTTTAATTTGACTGAAGGTATGACTGGTGCCGAGTCTATTTCTTTCTCAATGTCATTATTAGCTAAAAGTGAGTACCAGCATTAGGATATGCCACTGCATTGGGGTAACAGGATATGGAAATGCAATAGCCATTAGGAGACGGGAGCAAATTTAAAGAATAATAGAATACCGTAGATTGTTTACGAACTTAACTGATTAGAAATTTTAAGATATTACGTTTTTCTGTAATCAATTCCAATAAACTATTCCTGCAAAGTTTACAAAACTCTTCTAATAATTTAGCTACACCCTTATTTCAAAGTTTTACAAAAAGGAAAAAATGTACACACCAACTGGGCTTGAACGCAGGGTCTAACTAACGTATGAGTTACCTCGTGGAATTTTGTTCCGTAGTTAATAGATTCACGAGCTATTTCCGCATATATAGTATATATATGTATATATATATATATATATTTATTTATTTATTTATTTATTTATTTATTTATTTATTTATTTATTTATTTATTTATTTATCTATTTATTTAATATTTATTTATTTATGTACATGGTGCGGCAACATAACTTCCTTTTTTGAAAGTGTTTTATGTTTGAAATAAGGAAGTTATGTTGCCGCATCCTGTATATACCATTGCTCAACTGTTAAGATTTAGGCTTTCCCAAATTTTGTAATACGCAGATTTAACTCCTAATTTACGTCATCTATGTATAGAAATAGACGCCCAAAAGTTCAGTTTGAAAAATATAACTAATAATATTTCCAATGCGTAATCTAAATCATTTAATCTCGTTTTCCTCCATTCGTTTTCACGATTTACATTTAAATACCTCGGACAACTCTCTAATGATTTCTATTATAAAGCAGTCTACAAAACATTACTTCCGTCCATACGAACGTCTCCTAGCCTAAGGGCTCTCGACGAGATATCAATTTTCAATCCAAACAATGCGTACAACGTGTCGTTTTCACTCAATTTTCTTCATTTTCTCCACAATATCAGTTCAATGAAAGCCACAGTTTTACCGTTTACAATATTTCCCGATGTGTTTCCCCAAGGTAACAGAAATCGTGTGTGTGAGAGAAGGAAAGAGATGGGGGAGAGGCCATGGTGGTCGACGGAGGGCCAGAAAAGAAGGAAGAGGGATAAAAGGACAGGAGCCATCAAGGAGAGGAGGGAGGGGAAAGAGAAAGGGGATGAGAGGGGAAAAGGGATTGAGCAGGGACGAAGGGAACGAGAAAGAAGTAAGGAGAGAGAGATTCTCCTCGCACAAACGGACTTACACTCTCGACTTAAGGGTTCTCTGTCCACTCCCTCTGCCCTTATACCCGTCCTCCTCCTCATCCAGGAACTCCCTGTGCTGCCCTCATTTCTACCTCCATCCTTTCCTCTCTCTCTCTTTCTCTCTATGAGACTCTCTGTCTTTCTCTCTCTCCGAGACACAAAAGGGTAAAAGGCATAAGGACAGGAAAGGACGAAAAGAATTGTTTTTTTCACAAACGAAGAGAAAAGAGCTTGAGCGAGAATCCTCTTTTCCTGATGTTCCGTTTTCCGTTGTTATACGGAAATATCATATTATAGGTCCACCGATCCTGTGATTGAACAGCTTCCCCGCTAGGTTATATTTCGATACAAAAGATCCTTTGGAAAGCAACTCGGAGGATTTCACTTTTTCCAAGATCAATGCTCAACGGTTCTTGCTTGTTTACTTACAATTATCTATGCGGATAATTAGTTGATGGAAAGTAGGATGGACTGAAAAGTCCTTTGACGAAAGAATATCTGATTTCAGGCATTAGATTTTTGCTGTCATTATCAGGCGCGATAAAAATTCAAATAATCTTTTGTTTACTCTTTATGTCGCAAGGAAAGTGAAAATTCATTTAGAACCTTGGCACTCGTCGGAAATCATTTACTTTTAATTATTATGACTTAAGAAACTCAATTTCGTATTTCTTGGTCTTCTATACTAATTATCTTTTAAGCTTTTCATAACTTTTTCCTAGTACAAGAAATTTGTCAGCTAAGAGATATAACCATCAGTGGTCGCCTCCTTAATGTGGGGATGGATATGCCTATTAGATAAGATTGTTTTAGTGCTCACAGAAGGAGCAGTAGTTGAGTGCTGAGTGCTGCTGATTTGGGCCATGGCAAAGATAAGTGAGATTTGTAAAACCTTGTTATTAACAAACGATTATTAGAGGAACTGGATTGGGAATCACTCACGGAGCGGTTACCTTACAGAATAAATCTCTTACGTAACTTGGAAACGGATATCTTTAATAAAGACGTTGAAAACGTATTAATCCATTGATTTTTACCTTAGGAGAGGTAATGAATATAAAATTAGAGAGATCTAGTGTAGAACCAGCAGATTTAAGATGCCGACTTTTCCCGTGATCAACAAGGGATCCAAGTAACTGCAATAGACCGCGTAATCGGAATAAAGGTAGTTATAAAACACTAAGTAGCCTATAATGCTGCCATTGTTTTATCTACCCTATATCTTATTGTTCTTCTCGTTTTTGACAGCTCAAACCATATGCGTAGGTGTTTTTCAATTAGGTACTGTTGTAAATATCTACTGTAACTATAGTTGCTATTACGTACATTTTAAAAAAATATATTTTATTTTATTGATCGAAGACATTAAAGAAAAACTTAATATTGATAATGCATGCCTTTGCGGAATCATTCCCTGAGCTCAAACCCTTGTGGTGGCTGGGGGAACACCATTTAGATGTAAATGAGATTGGTAAGTACTGAAGTGATACGCTGCCTCAACTCCGAGTTAGCAATTCAAAGATCGATTTGCATCAGCTCTTAGGCATTAACTGTTTTGCACTAATTCGTGTGCCTCCTCCAGCCTGCTCACATTATCACAGACAATCACGTGTTTGAAAGGCGTACGACGTGCAAATGGGTAAAAATTTCTAGAGATATGGAGAGGAGCTTTTGAGGAGCATGAAACCGAGCTCCCCTTAGTTGCCGTTTCCACCTGAGCCCAAGCGGTCACCTTTTTCACAAATGAGATCACCCTGATTCATATTATTCGACTGCATGTAGGCGCGACGTATTTAATTCTTAGCGTAAAGTTATTAGCTATTATGGCCATACTAATTTCTCAGTTCTACAAGCAATCAGGAAAGCAGTGTAATATGCTACGTAATCGGGTAAGGATGGTGAATACATTCCCATAACCAGCTGATTTTTACACATATCGATTTGAAATTCACACCACTTAAGACAATGAAAACGTAACCGCATCATCATTATTAGTAATCCAAAAAACAATTCATCTACCGATAATGCTTATTACATACATCTTCGTCACACTCACTTTGTTAATGGGATCTTCAGGGCAGACAGCCGCTACTTAGTCGCATTAAGTACGCATACCAACTATCGTACACAACTACATTCTTACAGAGATGAAAATAGTGAAAATCCTGCCCATCGCAATGAAATTCATTTTTTGGCACATTCATTATTTACGAATGACATGTCGAGAGTGATAATCTGTACGCCTAGTGTAAGATTACTGAGTAAAGCCATCTTAATTTCAAGTATCTACTTCGATGAATTCTTAAATAAAGTCCAATCCACTGCGTCACTTACCGCTATTTTTGGATAAAATAAATACCCTTCCATGCAACTCATAATTAGAAAAAAAACCAATGGGAATAAGTGAAATATTATTTCTCGAAAAAAAATTTACTAAGAGTTTGAGAAATGGTATAATCACCTCTAACCGCGATGGGTGATCATATAAGAACGAGAGATAAAGATGTGCTCAAAAAAATAATAAGATACGATGCTAATTACATGGCTGAAACTGCCTTTGTTTTTCCTTAGCCCTTCCCCGACCCTACCGTCCGTCAAACAATCTTCCGTCAGCACCCTCTGTGCGGGAGAAGAGACGCGCTGAGAAAGAAATCCCTCTTAATTAAAGGGCGAGAAAAAGGCTTTTCGATTCCAGAGGGCGAGATGGGGGGTGGAAGTGTGATCTGCTTACATTCATGGCGACGGGGGGAGGGGGCATCTCTTCCCACGACGCAAACACTGCCCTCCCCACTCCCTTCCAACACGACTCTACAAAAACCCTCTTGATATCTCCCACCCTCATTTTTATTTATTCCAACACCACCGCCACTGCGAATGCCCCTTGATATTGCTACTTTTCCTCCCTCCCCTTCTCTCTCTCCCTTCCCCTCTCCCATGTCTCTCTCACTCTCTCCCTCTGAAGTCGTAAAAATAAATGAAATAAAAGGAGGAAAACCCGTCCTTAAATTTTCATTCAAAATCCTCCCCGTCGACCCGCTAGATGGCAGCGTCGCCGGACCTCCCTTGTCCTCCCTACCATCCACCCCCCACCCCCCGTCCCGTCCCGCGGCCCGCTCGCCCCGACCCACGCGCGCACCCCCGAAGATCCAATCCTCCCGCACCGTCTCCCTCTCCTCCCACCACTACCTGGCCGAAGACACTCGAACCCCAGAGCCTAATGAATGCGTTTCTTTGAATACCGTTTTCCTCTTTCTCGAGTAGTCCAGCCCCGAATTCCCCGCCCCCCTCCCAAGAAAAACACCTTTCCCTTTAAATTTCAACTTCCAACCTAACTCCGCCCCCATATCAACCCCCGAAAAAACCTTCACAATCCAACCCCCCTCAACCTTTCCATTTCCTCCCTCCCTTTGCCGGTCGCGCCCCACCTCCCTCCTCCTAGCGCGCCCCCTCCCCCAGCGTCGCCCCACACTGCTCACCCCTCTCGCCGCCCGTGACGACCGAAACACCTTGCGGCAACACGCGAGGGCAAAGTTGTTCCGGGCCGTACCTCCACGACATGCTACGCTACTGCGGCAATCGTGCCCTTGGAGTGGGGGGCGAGAGAGAGGAGTAAGGGGAACTGGGGGGGGGATCCCTAGCAAGGGCGCACGAGAGCCAGAATCGATGGGGGCGATTCTTTATATTTTTTTTACCTCCTTGCCTTTCCTCCCCCGGCCTTCTTCCCCGTCGAGGGAGACGGGGGGAGGAGAGAGGGTGCGGGGAGAGAGAGAGAAAGGCAGCCTCACGTGCCCTCCCCCCTTCCTTATCTCCCCCCGCCCCTCCTCTCCGCTCCCTCCCTAATGTGCTCGGCCTTAGATATGTATGACCCACGCGTTCGATCGCCCCCTCCCCGCCGCCGCCTTCCAACGAGAGAGAATGGATGCTTCATATCTCCCCGAGCCGCCCTCCCCTCGAGTTGTTAAAAACGAAGATGTTCCATCTGCTTGCGGCATTAGTTTCCTTTTTCTTTGAGAGATGTTATACCTCAGGAAGAGAAAATGCTCGTGAGTCCGAGACTGCCTGTCGGACGGCGACTCGCCAAGGTTTGCCTTGGCTTCATCCCGTCATCCGTCTCGATAGATCCGCAACAACTCCTCCTCCACACCCATGCCACAGGGGCGCCGCAGATGTCCAAAGCAAGGCGGGGTCGAGGACCTCATGAGAGTCAACTTGTTAGACGACTTAGTCGAGGGATTATTATTGGTAGTTTACCTATTGGAAGTAGGTATTGGGCGGTTCTTATTAGAAGCCAGCGTGAACTGCTCGAGGACTTAAAGCACGGAAACGAAATCATTCGCTTGAAAATGTTCCATTCTTCAATCTTCGTATCCTTATTCACGCAGCCGAAATGATCTATTCTTTTCTGCCCTCGCCCCCGAATACTCGACGTTCTCCTTTCAACCGCAGCCTAAAATACTCCACCGCTTCTCAATAACTCCTCCATCCATTTTTTCCGTGTTTTTCGTATTTACCCCAACAAATTCCGCCCTTTGGCCTAAGGGCGAAAGGTTCACGAGAGGTGGAACCATCACGCTTAGATGGGAGAAGATGGGCCACCTGCCTACCGTTTATGAAAAACCTCCTCGGGTGTTCAAGTATAGGTTTACGAGAAGGAATACGAATGCCTAGAGAGAATGTAACGCAGGCGACTGAGTTCATGTGAGAGTTAGGGATGGAGAAAATGAATAATGAAACTCACCTGTAATATTAAAATACTCTAAACGAAAAGCAATCGAAAAGCATTTCCTAAATATTCCATTCGATGGAGTTTTTACCGCGTTTGACGAGGACTCACGGAGAGATTCATCGAGAGAAGTGAATACGAGTGAACTAATCTCCTAAAATATTGATATAAATAAATTCTTCAGATCTAAAATTCATAAGCGGTAAATCGATCAATGAGCTAAAATTGAAGAAAAAGACCTGAAAAACCTAATATGATGTGAGAAAAGCAACTCGTGGTGGAAAAATCAACATATATTATCACAAAGAATGGTATACAAACAATTCTTAGTACATTTTGTAATTCTGAAATTGTATTTCGTACCTAATAATGGAATATTCTCCTATTCGGAGAAAGGTTTCATGGATTTTCTAAAGTTAAATCAATACACTATCAACCTATTCAATTTGATCCCCTTAAGATACAAATCTACTTTAATTTATGTGAAATAATAGATTTAAAAGTAAATAAGTTAATTTCAAAAACACAAACTGGTGGGTGTTAAAAATTCAATGTAAATGATGAGAACAAAACTGCAACACATAATTTCCTTAAAATATGCATAGGGTCATTACGAAATGGAACCCTTTCGACTTAAAGCCAACTCGAATCACCGCAGGAATCCAAATCCCTTATAAATATTTTCACTAGGAGTGGCTCGGGAAATATACTCTTACTCGCCGTACTAGAAATTATTGGGACCGCCGACAGTGAACATTGATATCAACCCGAGATCTAAGTCCTTCCGGGTTTGATCAAGATTTTAAATAATTGCCGTGTGAGGGAAACAGAGCAAAAAAGACCACAACCAACCCGGGGGCATGGCAAACTCTTAAGCCTAATTGCTTCTCTTTCCATTAGTGGCGCGTGAAAGAGGCCTCTTGGGGGTTGTCAAATAATAGTCGACCTCCGACCTGACGTCCCACTGCCTTGCCGCAAACCGACGAGTGAGATGAGCCGCTACCACTGCTAATTCAGCGGTCCCCGCACGACGCAAGTCCCCCTCTCGCTGCCCACTCCAGGACAGCTTATTCCATGGAGAATACCCCCACCCCCTCTATTCCAAAGTGGGCGCTAGTGAGCAAATTGACCATTATGAGACCAGTGCAATAAAGAGTAATGATATCACTTTCTATTGAAAAATACCGATGAAATATAAACATTGACAGCATCACCTATTACTCGGGAAATCCGTATGTGTTAGGTGACTTATCTTAAATAGCAAAATGTTTACATTTTACTCATACATTAATTTTGCCATCTGATCTAAGAAATGTGAATTAATTAAATAGCAGCAACTGCTTGAAAATACCTGAAATAAAATGGTTATGTTGCAAACTTTCGCGTCATTAAAAGCAAACTAACTTGTCAACGCTAATTCTCCTATTTGAGATGGTCATCAATGGCGTTTCCTGGGCCGGCGAGAGAATTAGAGGATTCGAGTGAGTTACAGTCATTACGCGTAAATGCCTATTATCTAGATGAACACCACTCAATGCGAATTAGAAAGATGTGGTCAGAGCATATGTTCTCATTATAACTGAGTTTTTAATTTTTGGTAGTCAGAGTTATTAAGTCAATTTAATGAAAAATCGATATTCTTTACTTTTCATTAAATTGATGAAATGCCTCATCTTAAAGTATCAAGATTTTTCAAAGTGGATACACACATTCTTATTACTTGCCATATTAGCGTGATAAAATGAAATATTGGAAAAAGGGACCAACGAAGATAAGAAGCATTTGAAATATGGTGCTGGATGAGAATGCTGAAGATTAAATGGACAGAAAAGTGAAGAACAATGAAGTATATAGAAGAGCAGAAGAGGAAAGGACCATATGAAGCGGCAAAGAAGAACAAGATGGCACAATGGATTAGTTAGAAACATAATAGAAGGAAAAATTGTAGGAAAGATCCTGCGAGGAAAGCCTAGTGACAAGTACATAGGGCAAATTAACAAGGACATTATTAAATTACATTACAAGGACATTAACAAGGGGAACCTACCAGAGGGTGAGGGGATCAACACCAAATAGAGAGGAATGGAGGCCTGCAGTAAACCAATCTCAGACTGAAATACTGATGAGTATGATGTGTAATATTATATATATATATATATATATATATATATATATATATATATATATATATATATATATATATATATATATATATATATATATCGGTAGTCAATATTTATCTAACGTGCTTTGAATTATTATTTCTCAAATGCAAATTGTTTTAAAAATTCAACTCAAATTATCTTCTCCGTGTGCCCTCTTTATTTAGACCTAGTAAATATTTTCTTCCATCCCTTTCTTTTTGTAACTCTCTCTTCCATCGACTCCATCATTGCAGCGTTCGATGCCACCTCAATGCACCTCATGCATCGTCTTCATACATCTTCTTGCCAATGTTATCTGCTCTTCCAAAACCATCTATTAACCTATACAACTCTATGTCTTTATAATTTAAATGTGATGCTATATATTAGTAGCAGCAAAGGCACGATAGAGAAAAAGTTAACGCATTTGCTGTAGCCCGAGAAGCAAAAAAATGTTATTTTCCATAACAGATGGCAAAATTGAAAAAGAAATATGAATGAGGTCTTGAATACAAACAAACGCGAGTTATTTGAAACAAAAATATGATGTGTATTTAGATCTGTAATTTAGAATATACAGATACATCCATCAAATATTTAATGCTAAATACGATTCGATAAGCGCCAAAATATTTCCCTCAAAACTCCAGGTTGAAAGTATTGGGATGAGGAAATCTACAATAAACAAGAAAACAACACTCAGCCATCAAATTGCAAAAAAAGTTTTCAATTAGGAAATTTTAAAAAACTACTCTTAAATCCTCTGGTATAAGTATGTAAAAATAATTACATATCATCGTGGATATGAAGTCGTTGCATAAGCTTCAAGAGACTGGAAAAAGTAGAAAGATTCGTCTCACACAACCACCAAGTTCCGTGATTTCCTCAAAGAAAGGAGTCAAAAGATTTTAATTACTACCGACATTTAAGAAATTTCAAGTTAAAAGACAAATCACAGCACACAAAGCTTCAAAAGTAATAAATTTATTCTATTCTGCCTCTGTATTTGACTCCAAATACATGACATCTGCTGCTCCCCGCAGGATGCTTGAATAAAACATTATTACGAAGGGCAGCTGTGAGACCCTCATACAGATTCCAGCTCCGGAGGTTACAAATTCCACATGCATATTTTACTCTTCCTCTGGGGCACTTGAATGCATCGCTTTCTGTATTCCTCCAAGCCACGTAAGCCTTACTGGTCCCATGCGACACCTTCTGTTTGACTAAGCCGAAGAGAAGGGGTTATTTATTACATTCCTTGCATGTCTAAATGAATGGAGGCAATTAGACTCCCGCGAACGAATTTATATAACCTAATATCTTCCAAAACGAACTTTTTCATGAAAAACAATCGAGAAGTATGCATTCCACGCTATTATATCGCACTAACGTCACTTTGGAATACATAAATAACAAAAGTAATATTTAGCAGCTCCATCGAAATTTAATAATAATAAAATTAATTAAATTGAATTTGTAAACGCTTTGTAATAAACATTTCTATCAGTAAAATCATGATGTTTTAAAATAAATTTTTATATTTGCTACTGATCACCAAACTTAGGGGTTAATGCCCCATTTTCTGTTTCGTTGAAAATATGTCTCTTCTTGTTTGGATACACATGCCTCCTTACGGGAAAACGATGAGGGTAAAAAAAGAAACTTTGCACTTCCACAATAAAGATTTAACATTTCACGACCATGGTTTTCATTCCGCCCATCATTATCAGGTGATCATGGTCGCGGAATATTAAATTATTTTGTGGAATTTCAGTTTCTTTTTTCACCCTCATCATGAAGGAATTCCACAAATTTAAACCTGAAACTGATATGTTTACGAGAAAACGAGTTAAAAATATTGCATTTAATGCTTAAAAATTTTAATATCATATCTTAAATGTTTCTAATAGATAAAATATGTGTTACTCTTTTATTAATGAAATAAAAATGGGCAAAACTTGATAAATGAGGCGCTTCTAAACTTTAAACAGTGTGAAACCTTTGGAAATATTGACGAAACCGAAAAAATACATTGTATCGATGAACGATAATTATCATGGCTTCGGCTTCACTTCGGCTGCTTCCAAGTTCATACCTGCTTTAAGAAACGGTGAGTGATTAAATCTGGACCCTCTATTCGCGGAAATCGATTTCAGTTCCCCCCCCCTTCCTCCCCCATTAGCATATATGTATAGATGCGAGGGATCCCTTTCCGCTGGGTAGGCATAGTCTCGCTTTGATTCTCACCGCAATAAACTTCCCCATATCAATATCTCTCGCCTTCCTACCACCCAAGGAAACGTTTTAAACACCAGCCTTCGCAGGTATTAATCTTCGCTGTGGCCGGGCACTCCACCGATACTCCAGTCATCACTCTCTTCCACGGCGTCGAACAACCCAAGACCCACGCCCCGCCCCTTCCTCTCCCGACCTCCCACCAGCCAGGAAATCTTATCTCGATGACTTTGGCTTCCGACCCCGCAGCTCCTTGGCAGTAAGAGTGATCTACATTCGAGGAGCATCACGCAACCCACCCTGTGGGAATAGGTTGGCAGTTTCATAAACATTCATCTACACTGGCTACATATTAGCCTGTAACTCGTCATATGATGGTAAACCGGGAAGTGCTCGGTCACCAGCACTTAAGGTAATCTTAGGACTTGACCTTGGAGATTTTAGAAAGCATTTTTTATCATTTCATTTAGAAATATTTTGTAGCGATTCACTTTGTAGGCGTTAAAATTGTTGTGATCATGGTTTTTCTCTCGCAGTGAACTGTGAACGGGAAAATTGTCGTAGTAGTTGAAATTAATGATAGTAAAACGTTAACCAAAATTATCGAGAAGTTGAATAAAACGGCATTCTTGAAGTAATCTGAAAGTCTGAAATGGAACGAACAGAGGGATTTACAAGAGGAATGGCGAGTGGAGCACAATCTTCTTTGTTTTACTTAAAAGCATTTAAATAAATACTATTCAGTCATGTCCAAGGTATTCAGTGGTACAAAAATAAATTTATTCCTAGAACATATCTATATTTTATCCAATCTCAAGCCTTGGTATCTTATCTCGATCACCTCTGTCAAGAGACCTTTATATCTATTGATTTTCCGACAGCATTAAGAGTTTCCGTTTGCAGGCAAGGCCTACTGATTCCCTACAAACGAGTCACGATTTTTTATTCGTCGTGAACTACAAAGCCTTCAACCGATGCCATTTTGCAGTACTTCATGGCTAACTATAACAATTTACTGCGTTTATATTAATTTTCTATATTTATATAAAAGGGATGAACATGGAAGTATCAATAATAATTAATAGATCGCTGCACTTACGAATATCATATGAACGAGTGTATTTTACACGTATTATGAGTGTAACTATACCAACATAGTATTTTATTTGCTTCCTTGAATTATTATTCCAATGCTCTTGGCATCCTAAGGCTAAAAACACCATTTTGTTAATACATTTGTCACGTTAAACATCGGAATATTTATGAAATATTTCTTTATCAATGAACTATGAGCCCATGTAGTTTGTATTTACCATACGTTAAAACTCATGAACCAACTCTATTATGTAAACATATGAAAAAACCTAATTTTCCGAAGTTAATCAATCAAGTGGTACATGTGCATTACATATAAATGATATTTCTAAATGGAACTTTGCGTATTTTTCAAACAAAATCATAATCCTCCAATGCAATAACTTCCATCAAATTCCTCAGATCTTTCATCGGTTAGTCTCAAAACTTCTTCAGTCAAATATTCGTCGAAATGTACAGGTAACCCAGCAATGAAGCTCATTCTTAGGGATCAAAAACTTTTCCAATATTACAGATTTACTCCAACACAAAGAACAACTTTTAGTTGCATAAACTCTTCACCTAAGGGAATGCAACATTTAATAATTCCCCCCACGCCTCCTCCCCACACCCCCGTCATATCACGCCCTATTGAGCGAACACGCAACTGCAGGCCTCGATCTTTTTTATCCCCTCCAAAAAGCCAGTTAAGACTTCCCACGATGGCGCATGAAACGCTTCTTTTTTTTCATCTCCCTTCGCGTGCGCTACGGGTCTAAACGCGAGAGCATGCCGTGGAATACGCTCTGAATGCGACGCGTGACTTATCGCAAAAAGAGTGAGGCGCGAATTAGAAGGATATAGGTATTAATACGCAAACGCACGCGCGGTTCAGTGGAGCTCGAGCCTCACCCACTCCCCCTCACTCATTATCGGCAAGACGAGGGAAACTCAGGGGGAGAGGGACGCGAGGAGGGGGGGTGGAAAGCGAAGGGACTCGATATGTTCCCGGAGGGATTTATGCAGACGAGCGATTGCTTGCGATTGAGGAAACTTCCCGAAGTCAGAAAATTGAAGCGGGCAAGATAAGTGCAGAGACAAGCGAGCGGGAGGGGGGAAGGAGACTACTTGCCGCCCCCCAAAAAGAGCTATTTAAAATTGTCAAGCACCGCATGACAGCGAGAATATCAATTGCTTTTTGTTCATCATGCTGTACCGTAATTTCTGGCATTACAGCACAGTGACATAGAAGACTTCAACAACTAACTGCATAGCCATGTAGTCTTCCTCAAACGATCATGAATGAGATTATTGCCAGCAAAAAATGTAGAGTTACCAACATGGCGAAAATTTTATTTCAAATCATAAAACTTTCTCACGGTTGAGCGTAAATTAATTTCTTACTCCTATGTACCCGACGAAAATCAAACTTTATTTGACAAAGCATACAGAGCTCAGTACTGCTATCGAACAATATCATATACTATGGCGCATATGATAAAATGTATGCAGGCATCACCCATACATGACAAAATTGTAAAAGGCAATTTTCTTTGAAATAACTGCGACTTATATGCTGAATAACGCGGTAAGACCTTAGGTTATTCAAGGAGGGAATACATTTTTTAATACACTATTATCGTCTCCCTTCTGTTTTTTGGCTCTCAAATCGATTTTGCAATCATTTATTCGAGTTAATTAGTTGTATTTAATAGTAATTAGCCTAAAAGGTTGCCTACCGTACGAAGAAAGTGAGAAGGAGAAAAAGCTTCATTTTTATTAATTCCTATATATTATAAATTAATCTACAAATGTCTTGATACATAAAAAAGAGAAAGAATAAATAATACTTTTATTTAAATTCGAGTATATCAGCTCTGATTAATATCGTACCAATGGAAATAGATAACAAAAGCAACGAAAAATGAAAGATATCATCGCGTTCAATCTTCTGTTAAATCTGGCACGCCACGCTCTAAAAGTTTCCAAATTATGTGGACTAGTTTCCGTCTGAGCCTCCGTCCCGCTCTCAACTGCATGGAATAAATTAAAAATTGTACTTGCCACGAAGCCGTTAGACCAATGGCATTGAGTAAAATCAAACACAAAGTTTCATGATGTAAGGCTATCAGACGAAATACGGATGAAGGCATTTTAGCATCGAATTCATCAATTTTTTTCTCTCTACACCTCTATAGCACAAAACTAAGCGTACGTTCGGAAAGAAGTTCACCATCGGTAGCGTCAACTCGTTGAGTCTAATTAAAGAAGTAATATTTAATGTATTCGATTATCTTCCAAATTAAATTAGGAGTAATGAATAACTGATCACGCCTGAAGCTACTCAATTTATTATTAAATTAGGAGAATTAAAGAGGTTTTCTTTCCGAAATAAAATTACAGGATTCTACGCATGTCAAGTATTTTTCACGTGACTAACCCTTAAGGAGAGACTGTATGAATACAGAAATGGTAATTCGTCGGGGCACATAAAAAAGCAATGATACTTAGATTTTAGACGTGCTTTCATATTCAAGTGTTTTTGTTGATTCAATCATCTACCTCTCTGCCTTTTTGGCATCTGTAAAGGGAAGGAAAAACAGTGCATTTGCTTCCCCATCGATTTTGGTGAACTAAAGAACTTATTAGGCGTCGAACATGCATAGATTCAAACTCAAAAATAAACCGATCGTTTCAAGGAAGAAGAGCGCGAAAAGCTAACTAGTGATATAGAGAGGAAAATTAATTAAATATGCATGACAAAGCTAGGATATGGAGTAGAGAAAATCAACATCAGTAATAATAGGTAAACAACGTCCAAAATTACCCAGCTAATTTCAGTAGCGTAGTAAAGCAGCCCGAAATGCGGGACTGAGCGACTAAATAAGGCAGGCACGGCGGGAAATTGGGAAACAAGGAGAAAATATCCAGCCAGTGCGTGGGAACTCGGAAGGGTGTCGATTCTGGAGAGAGCGCTTCGAATTGAAAACGCTTTCGTACAGATTTCAGTCACCAAGTTACCAACGGGTGGTCACAGAGTCATCAGCATATTTTGCGTTCGACTCGCGGGCTGTTGTTTCACTTGGTCACACTGAATACTCGCATTCGCCCGTCAAATCACTCCTACCACTACTTCCTCCCCACCCCCCGCTATCTCGCTCCCCCTTTTCCAGCACACGCGGCGGCGACAGGGCCCCCGCGATTGAATTATTAGGCGGGGAGGTGGTGATGTTGGCGGGGGGGGGGCGAGTCGGGAAACGGGTCTCCCCCCCCACGAGAGATTCGACAGTCGCGCTCGGATGAGGAAACCGTCCGCACAGCTCGGGCGACCCCGTCACTACTTTTGGGGCGATGGATATGCAACAGCACGAGCAGAATTTTTTATTAATTTTTTCCAAGTGCCGTGTCGACGCTCCGCGGTAACTCACTCCCCCAAGAGGGCGTGCGAACTATTAGTGAGACTCGAAGAAAAAAGAATTTCAACCGGAAGCGGCATCAAATTCGCGCGATTGTCAAGGGCGCAGGGCTTGCAAAATTATATGCTTGCGTTGGTGCCAAAAGCCATTCGAAAACAAGGAAATGCGCCGACACCAAAAACGACTGCAGACATGGATACATTTTGTTTGTTTATTTTATTATTTCGTTTGTTTGTTGGTGCTGGGACGAACGGTTGAGTTTTTTTTTTCACTCACGCGGCGACCAATGGAATAAATTTCATCCTCTATGAACGAGCTGGTATAGTTTTCCCCCCTGGATATGCACACGCACGAACGACATAAAAGCGCAACCGCCACAATGCAAAAAGAATCATAAAACCGGACAGCTTTCCGGTCCGAATGAATGATACCCAAGGAAAAACCCTCATCTCCTGGGAAACAATGCACGCATAAAGCAAAGGCTCTCTGTCGTACTTACGGCGAGGTTTGAGTTAAAAACAAATGACGCGAAGGATGATGACAATTACAAACGGTTCCCTAATCTTAATACTTTTATAGTACACAACAAAATAATAATTTTCCGATATGAAAAGCAGAAATAATCTTTATGAATATCTCATTAATAGTCGCCTATCACTAAGTCTCGATAAAATAAATAACTATGGAAAATATCTGATATACTAATAGCAACAATATCCTATATAATTGATATAATACTGAGTCCAAACTTAGAGTATTAGGAAAAATAAGGTATCAATGGAATGCGTAAAGACTCATTTTAACTTTAGCCCTTTCAGTCTTCCAGTTAATTAGCAAATTCATCTCCGAATTTCCTTATTTTAAATGTTGAGAGAATATCGCGAGCCATTACAGGCACAAGTAGAAAATATATCATTTTATCAAAATAGAAAACGAATTTCAGAGAATACAATTGGGAGTATTCTATTTACTCGTGAAATTATTAAAGCTGAAAAATGCAATTATAAAATTTTCGAACAAACACGAAAATAAGGAGATGGTGAAAAGTTCAAACGCCTTAGCTGCATTTTGAGTGTATGATCAACACAGTAAGGGAAAAAGAGCAGTGCAGAGATAGATGGAGCAATCTTCATACATTTCAGTGACGCGTTAGCGAAGAAAACATCGAAGACTACTTTAAGAATGATTAGGGAACGGTTAAAGTCACCAGCAGAACAGAAGTGAATTCAGTGTAAAACGAAAGCTGGTGGGATTACGGTAAGGGAATGTTAAATACGAAACGTAAATGGAGTGACCATTGAAAACTAATGCATTAATCAAAATAAAAAGGAACCCTAAGTTTACAGGAAAGTACATTAGGAATAAAATTTTAATCTGCCATGCTAGGGCAGATGGAGAGCAAAAACCCGAAACTAATACGGGTTAATCTCATGTTCCACATCATTCAGCTCCATTATGAACTGGATGTGTCCTAGGCATTGAGATGTTGGCGCAGTTATGATTACATGACCACTGTCAAGCACACACCTAACATTATAACCAGCCGTGATAACATTTCATTCACAATTCTTTTCATACTATTTAGTTAATTATTAACTGCTAGCGGAAACCGAACAAAATTAAAGTCGATATTATTTTTTATATAACCAAATTAAAAAAGCACATGCATTTTGTACCCATATTAAAAGAGGCAATTTTAAAACAAAAAAAGCGTAATTGCTCTCTTATTTGACCGAGATCTTCTCGAAAATGGGAATGGTTTTAAGGAATCTCCATACTCGTATTTGTTCAGAGTTTACTGCATAGCATTCGGCCAAACCATTTTAGATATAGAGGTAAGGACGGTAGGGCACTTCAAAAATTATATATATATATATATATATATATATATATATATGTAATATTTGGGAAAACAGCAAATTCCCACCGAGGAAAAAATCCATTTCAAAATGAAGACATCGCCGATCTCTCCTCCTTGACCTCAAGGATGTATATTTTCAATGTGTCGTAGTTGTTTAAAGTTACTTTATTGTTGTCAGCACGCCGTAACTTCGTTCATATATTTGTCCCTTATTTCGGATGAGCTGCCAAGCCGTTATAAGAGGCGCGTAGTCCCTGTTCTCCCCAAAGACGTCCACATAAACTTGGGTGCCCTACTTTCATCACGTGGGTAAATAAAGAAATAGTTTTACTTTGACGATTTCACGTCCACCAACGTTCGAGCCCCGAATAAGAACGTACATCGAACGTTAGACATCATCGTTTTCACCTTTGCCAAATCTAGATGAGAACATATGAGGAATAGCATCGAGATGAAAATATTCATTTAAATTTTTTTGAGCGTCTCGCAAATTAAATTAATGCATTCTGAATGAATACGGTAAAGGATGCGGAATAAAATAATGCGTGCTGATGTGACCTCACATTGCCTGATGGAAGGAACTCTGAAATTTGAGATGAGCAGCGTCTCTGTAACCAGAACGTTATCTTCATTAACGGTTGGAATTGGTTGTAAGAAGTGGACGGCCTTTGCCCGCTTCAGGCAACACAAATTTCGACCTCCGACTCGGGAAAGGATTTTGCACTGCTGCATAATAGATTTAATGGATTTTCTTCTACATTTCCAAAAATCACAAGGCCAATTTAAACTAACAAAACCAAGGGAAATATTTTTGTGCAAGGTTGCTTAAATCCTGTACCCTCGTTAACACTCTCACAATTTTCTTAATACCTATACATTGTTACTTGATACTTCCAAAGGGACCGAAAACATTTCATTACTCTCTCGTTCCATATTCTTCATCGACACAACAGGCAGTCAACACTTTACACGGAGTTGAGTGCTTTCATTAGGAACATATTAAATACGGAGGAAAGAACATTTTTAAAATTTTTGTGGAACCTGAGAATGTAAAAATACAATTTGCCGTGAACACAACAGTTGAACGCGATAGGCTGCAATATTTAAGAATTAAAAGCTAAGTGTTCTAGTGATACTATACCTATACACCTCCCAGGCCGGTAGACCGATTGCCGGTATTTCGATAGATATTTCAGTCCCTTCTTTATTTCCGTGTTAAGGGTGATGATTATCCCGCAGCACGTTAAGTGTGGTCTTCATAGCGCCAGCCATTAATAAAAGACTAAAGCCGTTATTTCCTCTTCCACCACCTCCCTCTCTCCTACCTCGCCCCCAATTGCCCACATTTCTCAGAAAGCGAGGATGGCCATGACAAGCGGTGGGCCTCACTCTATAGCTAACGTAGCAGCGCACCACCACGGTCAAGCTTAACATTATTTCATTGACCACTTTTATGTCAATACTCCCGTTATATACTACGATGATGTGCCAAATTTTATCGTTCCCCTCTTGGTATGAGACAACCTGTGCGAACTTACCGATGAAACCTTGTAACAAGAACGTAAGACCTATTGGCTCGTGATGTAAAAATAGGATAATTCTAGAGTCAATAATAATGAAAAAGAGATCAAATTATAATGTTATCGTTATATTAAGAAAGGACCATCAACGGGGCAGTTTGCATTGAAGGCTTGACACTACAAAGTCGTTAATGCTTAGTATATGGCAGCGAACAGTGCAATGTCTTCTTTTTGTCTATCCTTCAATACATTACTCTCCCTCGGGGGTCATCTTTCTTGACTGAACTATCGATACAGCCATCCCATCTCCATTTCTCATTATTACTGCCTATTGAATTAATACCTTTCTGCGAACAGAATATTTTGCCGGGAAATTTGTTGCACGAGACGTACGTAATAAATAAGAGATGGAGACTTTAAGTAGGGCACAGTTTATACATGCTGTGTTGCTCCGTGAGCGATGCCAATTGGAATCCTTTCAGGTTGTGAGCTACCAAAGGGAAAAATACAAGCTGAATTGCAATATCCACCCTGAAAAATGCAAATAACGAAATTCCTTCCGTCTTTTCGTTAGTTAAAATTCTTCCAAGAATATTTTGGAACTAACACCTTATCTACAAATGAATCACCAATTGGTTTACCTTAAGTATCCTCAAAAGTGTATCATATAAACTTACATAAATGATTGCAGATTATAGCCTACAAAGCGGTTGAATTCACATTTTCCAAAATAAAAACATTTGCTAAATCCACCAATGGCTGTAAGTTTAATTTTGCAGTCACTCTGTCGGTAATACATGCATGAGAACTGAACATCTTATATTCTACATAATATAAAGCTGTTTTCTCAAAAGGATCGCAAGGAAAGGAAGGGGTGAGGCGGAATGAGCTGTAACAAACCCTATAACCTATTGATGAGGCCCTGTTCCCTTTCTTGACCGTTGCGGTCAGTAACGCCTACAGCGGATGCGTCAAACCAACACTCACTCACTGATTGAAATAAAATTTGCGAGGGGCACAGCGTTAAAAATACAGACGGAGCGCATAAAAGAGCAAGTTTTAGGGGGCGAAGGTTTTAAGACTACCCTCTCCCCTCCCTTCCCTCCCTACTCGGGAAAAAAGCATCGGAATAGGGATGGAGGTCAGGGGTTTTGGAGGAGGGGCATGACGGGAAGAGGAGGTAACGCTTTGAATTGAGGGGGTGGGGGAGAGAGGGGCGCCGGGGAAGTTTGGCTTTGAAGGCCAGAGAGGTGAAGGGGAGACCCGGCGTCGACGGATGGATAGGGAAAATGGGGTGGGCGACGCGGGGGGGGGCAGGTGGGGGGGATAGAGCGCCGGGCAGACGTGCGGAGGGGTCGGGCGGAGGGGTCGGGAAAGGGGGAGGCCGGTGGGAATGAATAGGAGAGGGGAGATGGAGGGGGTGGGCGGTCGAGTGGGCGCGGAAGGGGATGGGGGACTTGGGGCGGCGGAGCACGGAGGGGAGTTCACTGCATTGCGGGGAACTTTACCAAATCCCTCCCTGCCTACCTCTCACTCCACTACTATCACCCATCCCCTCCCCCTGACATCTCCTCTATCTCCATACCTTCACCTATTCCCTGCCCCCACTCCCAATCCGCTCCTACGACTTCCCTCTTCATCTCCCGGCTCCCTAACGCGCTCAACCCCTTTCTTTCCCCCTCTACCCCCATCTCTCTCTCTCTCTCTCTCTCTCTCTCTTTCCTCTACCCATCTCTATCCCTAGTTCCTCCAACCTGAAAACTAGGTTCTCTCACTTCATTGCCCCCACTCTCCTCCTTGTTTCCCTCGAGTCATTCGCAGAGTTTTATCCACTCTCCTCCTCCCTTTGTCTCTTTCTTCCCTCTTCCGATTTCTCTCCCGGGAGAAACAGAACCCCTAAGTGTTTTATCTCGAGGCGTGCGCGCGTAACATTTTGTTTACATCCTTGTCCGTAGTGAAAGATGCAGTGGGTAAATAACGATGACTTACCAGCTTCGTAATATAAGGAAATGGTGTTGGAAATATATATATATATATATATATATATATATATATATATATTTATTTATTTATAAATTCATCAAAGAGGTCTCTTCATAGTGTATTTTTCCTACCTGCTACAACGTGTCTACCCTCTACACGGACGCACGCGAGTCAAAATTTGTTAATTGTTACTTAATTTGTCTCTCTTGTTTGGTTAGTGTGCAATTTGCTTGTGAAATATTAAAGATCCTAATCTGCTCAAGGTAAGGACAACTGTTAAAGGAACGGCATTGCATGGGCAGTGATAAGAGTTACTGTTTCTAAAATTGGTGAAAGTCACCTTGGCAGTGATCGTAACCAGAATACATATGAGAGAATAATCCGTCTTCTCCGTTGAAGGCGAATAGTCCAATCTCTGAGGGGTAGACCAACCGTGCGCCAGCTTGGCGGCTCTCGGGAGCTCATGACCAGTTGCCTCCTCTGAAAATCTGTCATACGAGGTGACGCCAGAAATCTATCGCATATTATGATTTGCCCCCCAACTGCTTCCTTCAATGAATAACTTGCTCATCCCCACACCGAAGGTCTAGAATTTGAGTTACGCTTCCGTCATTGATACAGCATTAAGTTGACATAAATTATCTCAAACTGTGTTGACAACATATGCTCAGCCGTTGGAACACCTAAGGCAAAATGAAGTAATATATAATCGCTCCTAAATCGAAGACGGCACTAAGCCATCAATTAACAATTGCATAAATCAGTCGCTTGTTCATAGCAATAAATATTACAGTACATATTCGAAATTATATTCCTCATCGTCCCATAAAGGTGGTGTGTGTGAGGAATTTATCAGGTAATCACGAGACACCTCGTGCAGGTCTTATTCACGAAATTACCAAATATCCGGGCAAGTTCCTGAAGACATCAAATAGAGTGGGATAACCTCTTAACTCTTTGATTGAAATTCCAAAGTTCGATTTCCACTTACGTGAGTTTTCCTCAACCTATAAAATATGTGGATTGGTCTTGAATTTGATTTCAAATAAAATATCATGCGTAAATTTTTCTCATATTTCGATCAGCAAAAGTGCAATGCTCTGCTTTTCTCCAAGTATTAATTTATTAGGGGTTTAAATCTCAGCATTAAGTTTAAAAATTACTAAAATGGGATTTTAATGTTTGAGGTTTACGTGGAAGCTGTTGTTAAATGCTTCTAAATTTTTTCTCCATTTTATGCAAAATTTGATTCCTATATGCGTGTGTATATGTATACACACACACACACACACACACACACACACACACACACATATATATATATATATATATATATATATATATATATATATATATATATATATATTTATTTATTTATTTATTTATACACACATACTCATTTACATAGAAATAGAGATAAGGAAAATGGATAGGAACACACATAAAGGACAAAAACAGGAGAAGTGGGGAAGGCGGAATCAGGCAGATCACGAGTGTAAAAATATTTCCTAGACCGGAACCTAGTCCCAGTCTAGGAAATATTTTTACACTCGTGATCTGCCTGATTCCGCCTTCCCCACTTCTCCTGTGTTTGTCCTTCATGTGTGTTCATATCCATTTTCCTTATATCTGTTTCTATGTAAATGAGTATATGTCCGCCGTTTGGTGGGATTTGGTGGGATCCCCGCCCAGACCCCTTAGCCCTCTCCAGCAAATTTTCAGTCGTCCTTGAAGAAGGCCTCGGAGAAGGCCGAAAGCTTAAACAATTTACCATGTGAGTGTCCTTTTAAGTTTTACTATTTTATTTGTGTTCTATTGTACCGTCCCAAATTATACTGCTCGTGTGAGTGTTTCCGTATAATCAATATATATATACACACACACACACACACATATATATATATATATATATATATGTGTGTGTGTGTGTGTGTGTGTGTGTGTGTGTGTGTGTGTGTGTGTGTGTTTATATATACATATTTATACGAAAACTCGCCATATGGAGAACAAATACAGGGTCCCACCCAAAAGTGGTAGGACTGATTTTCTCTGGCGCGAACGGAGCGGTGGAGGGGGGTCTGCCTGGCAGGGTGAGGTGAAGGAGGCTCTTAGCAACAGACCGACACCAACCTCAGTCACCTGCGGGCTGTCGTTGAGTGAGGACACCGTTTTTAGTGAAGCAAGTTTTTTGTCCGCGTCGAAAAACAAAATGAATCTGAATTTAGAGCAACGTTATTCCGTGAAGTTTTGTGCGAAACTCGGGAAGACGGCAACTGAGACCCTCGATATGATCAAGCAGGCTTATGGGGACACTGCATTAAGCCGTTCCACTGTATTTGAGTGGCGCAAGTCGTTTAAATAGGGTAGGGAGCTCGTTGAAGACGACCATCGCTCCGGACGGCCGTCGACGGCAAGAACCGACACGAATGTGGAGAGAATGAGGACACTGCTGAACACAGACCGACGCCAAACCAGTTGGGTCTGTCTGCATCCAATGTCCAACGCATTATTTCACCGGATTTGGCCATGCGCAAGGTTTGCGCCAAGAAGGTGCCGAAAATTCTGAGTGTCGACCAACAGGCAACGCTCGTCGTCAGACAGCTCCTGGCCAAATATGGCGTTGCCACATTGCCGCACCCGCCCTATTCTCCCGATCTGGCACCATCGGACTTCTTCTTCTTCCCCCTGATGAAAAGGCAGCTCAAGGGACGACGTTTTGACTCGATAAAGGCCGTTCAAGAGGCTTCGACGAGGGTCATTAACGGCATCCCCAAAGAAAATTTCCAGCGGGCGTACGGGGAATGGGAGCAACGTTATACTAAGTGTGTAGCAGCTCAAGGAGCATACTTTGAAGATTATTAAGTCGATGTAAGTATATCGTCAATACAACTCTTGTAAAAAAATCAGTCCTACCACTTTTGGGTGCGACCCTGTATTCATTCACATCGAAATAAATATAAGGGAAAGGGATAGGAACATAAAGGGCGAGCACAAGAAAGGTGGGGAAGGCGGAATCGAGCACACCACGAGTGCAAAAATATTTTCAAATGGTTAGAGCATCGTCCCCTCAATTAGAAAGATACGGTGTTCAAGTCCCATATATACATATATGGGACTTGAATATATATATATATATATATATATATATATATATATATATATATATATATACACATACATAATTTATTCTTCTATAATTAGGTATAAATTATGTCTAAATCTGACGTCGGATAAGACCGGATTGAAATACCACTGCATATGCGTATTTTAACTAAATGGCTGGTTCATGCTATTTAATTTTCCCATGCATAAATAAATTTAAAACATGGAAGAGTTTCAAGCAAAGTTTTTGCGGAGATTCGACTGATGTCATATGCTAAGTGGCATAATTTACATTCAGTACCACCATCACAGAAATATCTGGTGAAAGTTCACTACGTTTTTTGAAGCTGTTTTAGTGTTTAAATCTAAGGTTACGTATGCATTGATTTGCTCGTATTTTTTCAAAAAATATTTAAATGGGAAATATCTCCCCCATTCCATTATATTGACCCTTGCACTCAAGGTTTACGCGCCTCGTTTACCCACATGAGCCTCTCATTAAATTTTCTCGCGTTATCGCGCATTAGAGACGTGTGTTCAGGATTTATTTTTATTTAAACCCTCTCCATGTGACTAGGAAACTGCCGTGAGTGACTACATGCGGCTTTTCCCTTTCTGCAGGGATGTTTATTTTTTTGCGAAAGCTGAGTATTTTCATTTTAGTTTTTATTTACCGTACACGTTTTTCAGCTCAACGCTACCGAGCCAAGTGAAGTTTCTTTATCCAATCACAAGAATAGAAAAATCCTAATTGATGCATTTAAATATGGAAATAGTTTTAATTTAATAATGATAAAAACTACCTTTCAACACAATACCCAGACAACCTTGAAAATTAACAGCGTGGAAAACCTTTCCTCTTTCGTAAATTTTCCACTGAATAATCATGTCGTTTTAACTGAAAGTTTATATTGCATGTCGTAATAATTGGATTATTTGTACCCCACGTTTTGACTTCGAGATAACATGTATAGCATCACAGATTTCGTGATGAGGTAACTGTTAAAAGAGTGTTTTTTAAAGTTTGTTCACGACTAACGGTAATTCAAGATAATAAAAGCCAAACATTCAACAATATAGCAGCACATTCTGTACTTTAGTCTGGCTGATATCTTTGAAAACATACAACTAAACCAATATGTACCTTTATTATCTTAATACGAGAGTATTGATAAAAATCAGACGGCAGAGAAAATCAACTGATCTTACTTAAAAGCACTGTGAAAACGTCACAACCCTCTGCTCCATCCCTCACCAATGATGCAAATCTTATGAAAATATGATCAAATATTTTTGAGTATTTTTTCAGCTAATATTTCACTCTTTAAGGACGTACTTGTCAGTTTTTTCTCGAAAGCTACCCCTAACAATATTTCATCCATAAGATTAGTTTCTTGCTTTATTCAAGGATATTAACATGAATGCTTGTTACATGAGTAGCCCGCACAGTGTGAACCAAGTGTCGCCAACGGTTAGTCACCAGGGTCGGTCGCCCGAGCACCAGATGGAGGGCAATGCAGGGGCATGATGAGACGCCCCAGCGCCGCTAGACATCAACAGGAGGTGGCGATGAGAGAGACCATAAATTGATATTCCCGGCCATAAACCTTTCTTCGAATACCCAGTGTAGCTCATACCAAAGTCGACACTAAATAAGTAAGCTGTCTACGGAGCGTAATCGTACTAAGCGTGTGCTTACACCGGTAGTTCTATCCACTGCACTATGAAACAAACAGTGAAGGAATTTTCACCCCTTTGTATATTTATTTTAGTATTTATCCGAAAAAATCACTTTTTGACCTTTACAACGGACTAATAAAAATGATATATATATGTATATATATATATATATATATATATATATATATATATATATATATATATATTGTGTGTGGGTGTGTGTTCGTCCTATATGTGTGTTCTTATCCCTTGTCCTTATATCTGTTTCTATGTAAATGAGTATTTGTTCGCTGGTTGGTGGGATTTCCTGTTTGAATGTGTGTGTTTGTGTATGTATGTATATATATATATATATATATATATATATATATATATATATATATATATATATATATATATTCGAAATAGAACGCTCTTCGGCGACGCACAGATCTTTAAAAACACTGTTATAGATTTTTAAAACATAGAAATACAAAGAAAGGACATTCTCATATGTAGTGAATAACTGATCGAAGCACTTTTCCACTTCATAAAATATTTTATTTTACAACCGGGTTTCGATGTATTACACCATCATCAGGTAGCAAACTGAAGTTGTGTGCCGTCTTTTATACATTCCGTAAGGAGGGGAGAGGACGTGGTAGGAAACGAAGGGGGGGGAGAGGGGGGATGGGAAGAGAGGTGAAGACAAGGGAGACGTTTACAAGAAATGGCGGAAACAGCGTTTTGACCTTGTTAAAAAACAGTACACATAGTCTTAGGGTCCGAAGTGGTCCTATTAAGTGGATGGCGCAGGCTCCAATAAACTATTGGTAGCCGGGACGACGTCAGTAGGCGGGCCGGGGTTTGGAGGCCAAGGATTAGGCGCTTCTGGAAGGGTGGCGGTGGAATACCCCCACTCAACTCACACACTTTGGGGGAGAGAAACCACTCAAGGACGGGAGAGGTCATCTGTCACGCGTGGTCAATGCTTACCAACGAAAGTTGATTGAAAGGAGGGGGAGGAAGAAGTGAACTGCATGTCATTGAGGAGGGGGACGTTCTTCTTTACTCGTTGGACAATTTCCAATTGTTCCAACGCGTTTAATTTTTTGCCTCTGGAAGTCGAATAAATTTACTTCCAGAGGCGTCTCCGGGAATATAATCATGGTCAGTAACCTAGAGAACAAGCGCATTGCCACTGAACTACAATGTTCCAACGTAATTATATAATGTACCAAAAATTAAATTTCGTGTCTATCGCTCTCAGTTCGCTCGAAAATAGTTACGCTTCTATAAGTATAAGGAGAGAGTAGCAGCAATAACAACTACGACTGTTAGTGGATAAATGGCACAATTATATGAACTGTGTAGTCGCCGTGCATGCCATGTGCAGAGAAACCACACGAATAGGGACCGGAGTCCGCGTGGATTCGGCATCCACGTCGTCGTGGTTTTCGCTCGACGTGGGTCAGTGGCGTGAAATCCACCTCGGCCACTCAAAGGGCACGGGGTAGGCGGCAAGTATGGGCGGGTTCAAATCACCATTTGAGACAGTGGAAGGGGAGCGGCATTCTCCCGTCTTTCGTGGCTCGTGTGCAGGTCTCGAGCCGACAGAGGAGAGAGACCCACTTCAATGACCCGAGGGAGCGAGGCGAAGAATGGCGTCGCGCTCGGCGTGAGGCGGTCTTGAACAGATCCGTCAGCGCGAGCCGCGAAATTTCCCTCCCGTCCCCCACCCACGTTCCCCTGCTCGGCGGAACCACCACCCCTTCAAACTCACGGATTCCGACCTTGACCCCGACCTTCAGAACTCAGCCACAAGTTTCCTCTCTTGTTTTCCACCGCCCCTCTCATATCCATGCCGCCTCTTCTCGACTCCCCTCTCCACCGCCCCCTGTTCCTTCTCGCCGTCCCCGGTCGTCGTAATCCCCACCTCTAACTTCCCTCTTTGGTCCAGCACCCCCTTTAAAATCCCGTGATATTCAGACTGCCCTAATGCACACATCACTAGCGACGGAGCAATTGGCGGGAAAGGAGGATTGAGCTTCCTTTTCCCCCAAACAGAGGAATACCTAATATAAAACATCTTCCTTATGTCAGTCTTAAAAAATGTATTAGAGATTTAATTCTTCCCCTAGAGTAAGAACTGATTTCTGACAAATAAGTACTTTCACAAGAGATGGAATGCACGGTTTAAATTTTTATATAATCGCATCGAAATAATAATATCAATTATCCATCTATTTCCTCTCCCCATACAAGTTTCAACATTTCTGGATCTCACCCCAGGATACTACCACCACAGTGACCGCCTTTTAACAGCAGGCCTCCGAGGAGTGGGAAGTACTACGCTGCATAACTTCCAATGCCCGCTAATACCCTGGAAGTCCCGCGAAAGAAATACGCTTCTCTTCCCTCCAAAAATTGAACTGCAGATGAGTAAGTCTGGTGAAGAAAAATATAAGAAGATGCTTAAGAAAGCATAAGTAAGATTTTCTTTCGCATTATTTAAGCCGTATTTCGGGTTATCAGGCAATTTAGTATGGCTGAATGTCGAAATAACAGCCTTAAGGATTTTTCTGAACACAGGAATATTTTAGGAATAACAAAAAGCAAAGGAAAAGTAAGCTCCTTACCTTATGATCAATGTTATGATACCAATATGCCGTCATTCCATCCTCACCAATGAAACGGACGTTACAGTTATCGACTGATTTGTTTGTTTTTTCCAATTAGCAATTCCACTCTTACCTCTCATAATGCTTCGATGACTTGCTAATTCCTAAACCAGCGGAGTGATATGAGCCTAATGACTAGAGAGTATGGTACTTGGCTTGAGGATCCCGGGTCAAATTGAGAGGATGGGATACGTATCTCTATTAGAGCCTGCTTAATAAAGTGAATTGATTTTATGTACGGCGAAATTTTAGCGAAACCGCATGTGGCAGAGGAAAAGTATTCGATACTCCTCTTCTGAATGTGTGTATTCGCACACCGTAGACCTTAACTTGAGGAGTACTTTTCTTTCATACTCTACGGAAACTAGCAGGAGTTACAACAAAAACAAAAATGGAACTTCAGTGGTGAACAGCATGCTGCAGAATCGCACATTTAGAGAACATTTGCGCAATTCTAATATCAAGTTAACTTCTGCCGACACGGAGGGAGATACTGCGGCTTTTCAGTATTTCAACATATTATACCGGCAACACGAAATCAGAGAAATAATCTCTCGTAAATATGGCTTAAAATTGTGTTGCGATCAATTTTTATTCACAGAATTTTCATTCATAACAAACCCAAGAAGTTTAATGTTTAAAGCCCCTACAGTTTCATGGATGAATCTAAAGCCATCTGACTACGAGGGTAGGCTGAAAAGTAATGCTCACATGCGTAAACTAAAACAAATAGCAAGATCGCGTGAAAATTAAATTAAAGTACAGTTCTTAAGTTTCAAAATCATACATTTATTTTTCAACATAGTCACCGTTAGGGCTAACACATTTCTCCCAACTTGTAACAGGATTTTTCACTCCGTCACTGAAAAACTCTTCCGACTTTTCTCGAATCCAGGACTTGACAGATGCCTTCACCTCATCGTCCGAGGTGTAATGATTACCCTTGAGGTTTCTCTTGAGTTGAAGAAAAAAATAAAAACCACAAAGCAAAAGATTGGGGGAATAGGGAGGGTATGAAATCGGTTCCAATTTCAGGTTTCGCAGAACCTTTCCAGTTGCGGGCGAGGTGTGTGGACGAACGTTGTCATGTTGCAAGATTATTGGCGCCAGGATGCCTTTAAAACGACAAAGTCGATATCGGTGTTTAAGAGTCTGTAAATACTGAGAAGAATAGACCATTGCCTCTCGTTCCAGAAAATTGGTCATATAAACTCGGTGAGCATCCAAAAACACAGTCAAAAGAAGTTTTTTTTGCGGACGGTTGTCTTTTGAACTTTTTCGCCTGAGGAGAAGATGAATGTCGAATTACAGTAGACCTATTAACAGCATCAACACCATAAACAGCCTTTAAATGACGATAAATCTCAGTAGGAGTCACTTTTGCAACAGTTAAAAATTCAATTACAGCACGCTGTTTAACTCGCGTTGACATATCACTAGAGCACGTATCCACACTTTGGCTTTTTGAAATACACTGGATGAATGAAACGACCTCAAACCTGCGCATGCATGTTGAAGGGAATGTTTCTTCCACATGCCACTAGGATTGCTCCTGAAGGTCATTTTGTTCGTGTTCTACAAGCATGTGTGCATTAGTTTTCAGCCTACCCTCGTATTTCCTTTCCAAAAATATCTGGAATATATTACTTCATGACATAAATTCTGAAAAAGTTAACAGTATCTTAAGGGCATTGAATCAGTGCTTCAGTGGTAAATTATTATGAGCTCTCAAGCTATCAATGAGGTATAATGTTTATTTATTTTTCATTATAAAGTTGTGTGTATCTGTGTAAAATTGTCTAATACTTAAACATCAAACTCTTGCAGGTATAATACCAGTGTATATGATCTCCACATGAAAACCTAGCGAAATCGACATGATAAACAAACCAAGGCATGAGTATAAAGCTGAGTTACAAGCCATAACGTCTAGAGATATGCGTTATAAAAAGGAATTCTGGCAAGGTTTTGAACACATGAGAAAGGCATGGTTAAAGCAATATGAAGTTTAGACTTGGCACAAACGAAATTAAGTAAAACAATGATGAGTGGCGTATTTTGAGTACCCAGCGCGTTATATAATTCCTCCGCAGATTCACGTGAATCCGCGTGTCCGTGGGTGCATTCTAATGAAGTCCTTTGTCGCCTCGCGCGACTTCGAGTCCCTTTCACTCAGCCGTTCGACTATGCGTGCACGACTCTTCTCACCGCTGTACCAACCCTCTTTGCGGCAGCCACCCCTTCAGTCCGTCCGCTGACGCCCCCCGTGCCTTCGATCCTCTGCCCCCCCCCAACTCCCCGATCCACCCAAAGGCCCCCTCTCGCATCACCTTGCCGCCTATTCACCCCGCCGACGACCACCCTTCGTACAAACTCTTCTCCGATTCAAGTGATCTTGGCCCCGAGCCAAAGTGGACCCAATTTCGGAATCCGTGCTTCGACCTCGTGGAATTTGCGACTTATAGGCGATATCGCCCCCGGTCTCGTTGGGATTGGTTTTCTCTCCCCCCCCCTTCAAACCCCTTGGCAGACACACACACACACACACACAAATGCACTTTCCACCCTCTTCCTTCCCCACAAGCACTCTCCTGCCCGAGAAACTTTTTTGTCCCGCGCATCTCCTGCTGCTCTTGTCCCACCCTGTTGACGCCTCCCTTGTCTCTTGTTGCCTCCCTGCCCTCCTTCCATCTTCCACCACCGTCAATTCCCCCGATTCTCCATCGGGGAATTTTCTCTCTCCGCACCACAACAAACCCCTCAGGTTCACCATATGGATGCGGATGGCACATATGGTTTTCATTCTGAAAACTGTCACACTGGAATTATTCATTCACACTTATTTCCAGAGATTCATTGACAAAGTAACCCGCTATCTGAGCTACATTTGCATTTGTAATACTCTTGGGTACTTTATAGGATGTAGCGAGAAAAATAGAACTTCAAAACACGAAAAGATATCCACGAACGGTGAGACCCGTTCCAATTCTTTATGGCCCCCCGAAAGTCTCTTCCTTGAACGCTCATTTCTGTAATGTTTTTGTGAGTCGAGGCTTCGTGAGTCTTGCTGCAGTAAATAAATACATCGTTGGAATCTGAATCTAAATCGAGATAAAATATTTTTCGTTTGATTTTCAACATCTCAAACATTGGCTATGGTTCTTTTTCTCCGCATAGGTTTTCTATATTTATATTTCCTTCCACCTCGTATTGCTTCTCTGTTTTCTTTCCCTACTTTATATCCGCAGGTTTCCCTGCTCCCAAGTACATTTCCCCGTCAACTCCTCCCTCGTCACCCAATTCTCAAATCCTCCGAAGCACGGCTGCACACATGTTGGAGTGTGATCGAGATGAGGTCGCTCCAAATTGCTTCCGAAACAGGCTCTCGGTTTCCCCAAGCCCCCGTTTCCCCATCGAAAAAAACAGGCCCATTCCTCTCCACCTTTTCCTGCAAAATGGATCAAGTTCACTTGGAAGACTTCGAAAAATATTTGTACTCAACTCACTGCAAAATTCAAGAACTTTCAAGTCTCACCAAGTTATGTATTTTACTGGGGTAATTTCGCAAGTCTACGAGGGTTATCTGCCATCGGTGTTTTTAATTCGTCTATTGAGGGCATTTAAGGTCCATGTCAAAAAATACTGGTAGAAAATTAAGACAACTCATTGAAAGGAAAATTTGCTTCTCTTGTGGAAAAACACCTCTTCGGAAAACGTTTATTTATGTTAAAAAAGTATACGATCACCGAAGATGATAGCCAATTCTAAGAAAATGTCCTCTGCATCCATATATGAGGGCGGTTTTAAAAGTAAGGTGTCCTATTTTTTTATGAAAAATCAGATTTATTCTCATTTTTGTGTACATCGAAGGAAAGGCTGAGTATTTAGCTATTTTTCTGCATAGTCTTCTTGACGATCAATCACTTTTTGAATATTGTAACCTGCTTTTTAATACCGGCGTCGTACCTTTCTCCCGCCGCGTCACGAAGCCAACTGACGACTGCTTCTTGCAGTTCCACGTCTGACTTGAATTTCTGTCCTCCAAGATGTTTTTAGAGAGCGGGGAACAAGTGATAGTCGCTGTGGGTAACGTCAGGACTGTAAGGAGGGTGGTCTATAGTATCCCAGCCGAATTCATTGGGTAGGGTGGTCGTTTGATGTGACACGTGCCTGTTGGTGTGGACGTGCATTGTCATGATGCAAACACACTCCTTTGGTGAAACACCTTGTTGTAAACGAGGACCTCTGACACAATATTCGGCACGGAGAAGTAGACACTCTCTGCATTATGGCCTTCCTTCATCTCATGAAGGGTAATACTCCGGTTATTGCGCACCATCTCGTCAATTGGAGCCACCGTTGATTCCGGCAAACTCGGCCGCCCCGACCGCTACTCATCGTGGACGTTTTCCCGGCCATCAAAAAATTCCCTGTACCACTTCCGCACGTTTTTGATGTCCACACTTCTCTTAGTACACTTCCACTAAATGGCGATGAATTTATATTGGAGATACAGTCGTCAGTTGGCTTCGCGACGCGGCGGGAGAAAGGTACGACGCTGGTTTTAATGGCTGGTTACAAGGATGAAAAAAGGATTGATCGTCAAGGCGACTTTGTAGAAAATAAGCTAAATGCTCAACCTTTCCAAAGATGTACGCAAAGTTGAGAATAAATTTGATTTTTCATGACAACAAAGGAGAACTTACTTTTCCAATCCCCCTCATATGTATTTTATCTTGCACCGTCATGGAGTTTTGAAAACACAATTGAACCTGCAAATCTCAATCACCTTTACAAAAGATGAAGAGAGCCAACTTTCTTCTTAAACATAACCTAGGAAATTCAATTTAATATAGGAAAGTTACATGTTAAGCTCTCAGCGTGATGTGATGAAAAGGCGTAACACAATCCAATGACCGACAAGGAGCATCCGAATGCCCTCGATAAAACTCAAAACCTCTAACGAAAGCAGTATCAGACCAATAGTATGGAAACCTGCAGGTAAATGCGCGATAAATGATTAAGTAGACAAGTTTATACTTCTTAAATATTCAATGACTACCTCCTCTTCAAAACACGAATATAAATCGAGGTGACCAACTTCAGAGAGTAAGTAAGTTTTACTGTGAGTTCAATCAATAACGCATTTTCCGGAAGATCCTCGACCACCAGATTGTCTACCTCAAACAGAAGGACTACTTGCTCAATTACCTCGTGGACTGGCGTCTGAAAAGTCACCCTCCCGGCCGAGGACGTACCAAACCGATGAGGAGAGTGCTTCGTGCCCCTCGACGCCCATTCCCCCATGCCACCTCGGGGAAAGAAGTGGGCCATTGCCATCAGCAAGACTATTCACGGATAAAAGGAGATATATTTTCCCCACCCGTCTATCGAACTTGGTTACCGTGCCGAAGGAAGATTGGCGGAAAATTCGAAGTGCGGAGAGACAGGTGGGCCCTCTTTGAACTCCTCAGAGGGTGTTCATTCGCTTGGGAAATACGCTAAGAAACCGTTACCACTCCGCACCTACACCTCTCTATCCTTATCCTTCTTTTCCTTCTATTCCCTAACGTCTCAGTGTAGCTCGCACAAATGCCACTTCACCCACGTCCCCTCTTCTCCTCCCGCGGGCCTTGGCCCAATAAAATATCCTCGAAATACGCAACAAAATCCAAAAAATCTGTTCCAGCCCATATCCGCCGCTAGGAGCCTTCTCCCCTAAACCTGTTTTACATTCCAAATAGAAATTCACGCAAGAACTTCACTTCAGAGTCATCATTTATCGATAGCCGACAGGAATCCGTCGGTAAGTTTGGGTATGCGAGTGCGTACATGGCATGTCTACAATTAAAAGTGACGTTGAAAATAGTCCGTATTCGACCTTTAAGTTCAAGCAGCCAGTTAGTTTAATCACAAAGTAAATCTGCTTATCGCCGTTCAATCAAGTACAACCGCAGATAGAATTCAGCGGTATGAATGATGAGAAGCTGCAGAATCCCGGCAAACACTTTAAATAATCAACCAGAAATCATAGTTCATTGAAAAGGTAAGGAGATGCGTAGGCATTTGCAAGATCTAAAAAAAGATATATTAAAAAAATGGAATTGATTAATGCACCAAATCTCTTCAATATATCATTAGAACATTTAAATCAGTAGAGGCATAGAAAAAAGATGTGGAAAATTACAAAGTGACTTTATTCATTTACAACGTGTGAAAATTCTACTAAGTGAATTTGTCAGCAATCTCCTTTCGGATTACGGCAGTCCGATAAGTAAATATAAAATATGTATGTATGTATGTATATATATTTATAAATCACCCTTGGTATTATAGGTGAGTAAATAAATGTTAAGTAGTTTACAAAATAACAGCATCAGGGCAGGTGGCTGCAAAAAAAGGAGAGATCTAGCTGGTAAATATAGATAAGGAGACAATTTTCCTGCTCCCTCAACTCGCAAAAATTTATACCGAAGCAAATGGGGCGAAAAGGTAAGCTTCCATCAATTAAACCCTAAATTAAGTTCTCAACGCCGACGTGAATTGGAATTGGGTAACCATTTCCAAAAGTCTTCCTCCGTCGTATTTCACCAAAACTTTTGATCGCGTCTTGACTCTATCCCTTTCTGCTCTTTTTCAGTCTCTTCACGGACACACCCACAATACTCCACCATTTACCCTCTTCCAACACCCTCCCCTCCCCTCTTCCCCCCCGCCGCTCATTTAGTCCCGTTCCCTCAAACACTAACATTCCCCTCGTTCCGTCCATAACTCCCTCCACTCGCTTTGATTGTTCACCTCTCGGTTCCACCCCCTTCGTACACACGCACTCTCGTTCGCATCCCATCACTTGCTCACAAACCACCCCGCAATCTCCGTCACGGCCCCGCTCCTTACCCTTCCCTCCCCTTTTCCACACACCTCCCCATGCCTCACCATCGCCGTTCGTTCTCACAACTGTTCTTCCCGCAAAGTTGTATTTACACAGCCCTCCTTCAAACCCTCCCCCGTATAATGGCTTTATGTCTCTCCTTCTCTCGACCGCCATGACTTTCCCTTGCACTCAATCCCTTTCCTCCCATCTCCACTGTTTTCCCACTTGCTTCACTCCTGCTTTCTCTCCCTCTTACCCACACACGCACTTTTCCGCTCCTCCTCCGCTCCGCCCAGCGTTTCCCTACCTCCTCTTCCCATATCTCAATCCGTCAGAACACATTTTCCATCCTTCCTCTTACTTCCTGTTAACGCTCGCACCTGTTACTCGCCCCTCCTCGCCTCCCACCAGAGCCTCCTCCATTCCTCTGCTTTTACTCCGCATTCCATTTCCCCCAGCTCTCTCTCTCTCTCTGCCCCCTCCTCCCTTCGCTCTCTCTCTCATTTCGATCCTTTCCTCTGCCCCATTTCACCCCTTCCTCCCTTCCTCCCTCACCCATTTTTCTCCTTCCCCGCACCTCATGCCTACGTACTCCTCCCAATTCTCTCCCCAAACTCTTTCACGAGCCATCCCTCCTGAACGACTTTTCTCAACTCTCATTCCATACTTCCACTTCTCCATTTCTATGCCATCCGCTTCCTCTTAATTCCACCGATTCTCCGCTTCGGCGCTGCCGTTTTTAATGATTTCTACGCGGGGCGGGGTTTGTGAGGGGAGGAGTGACGACTGCTGTTCCACGGTCACTATAGCGGCGTTATTAAAGCCTTTAAAATAGGTGTTTGTGAATTTAAATCTAAAGCTTCAACGGAGTGTGTCATGGAGTTGGAATATGAAGTAAATACAAGCATAGGCAGTAAAGGAGAAAGTAAATGTATTGTTTTGTCGGAGAACCTGTTTATCCTCCGAAGATATTGCGTAGCTCGACACTGTAGTTATTATTTTAGTTATAAAGCGAAGTTCAGAGTAAAAAGTTAAACTTGTAATTCGGAGAGAACACTTCGGAAGATTAATGCCCATACTGTATTTAAACGTTTATATGTAAGCACTTCGATTATATGAATCCAAAACTTCGTAGCTGATCATTTGAAAAATTCAAAATTACCAAAACTTATTAAGTATTCCTCATAAAAAATTTGAATTAGATGCCTATACATCAAATGAAGTGCATAGAATTTTATCTTTAAAATTAATTAGTGCTGATAGTCATCGAAATAATATTTTGCGTTCAAATAAATTTAATATCACTTTTTGCAGATAAATTGCGTGCTTTTGTGCATCATTGCTTTCAAAATATGTACGTATGCAGTATTTTACAACCATGAAAGTCGATAATGAATCTTCAAATGCAGGAAAACGAAGAACGCCGTGAATATAATACCTATCTAGTGCCTTTATTAGATTATTTTCTTTCACAGGGTGCAAAGTAGCGTAACTTTCAGAAGGGACGAGCGAAAAATGGTTGAAGTTGAATTGGTGGGACAAGCAAACGACTTGTGATTCTATCAACGACTCGTGTGGCAGTGAAAATATTTAGCCCCAATATTTGGGACCAAACCATGGATTTTAAATATTTCTCATGCATTTCAATGTCCTCGGTGTAAAATTTAACATTGAGTTCAAAATTATATCCTAAATTTTCACACTAGGTATATATATTTCCTTAGGGTACCTATTCTTCGATCTTAATTACTAGAACATATGTTATCAAATCGATGTTAACTTAAAAGAACCTCACACTTTCAAGGCATTAAGGGAAATTCAATCTCCTCATTTCTTTTGAAGATGACTCTAATAGAGTCCGTAAATTATTTAGATGCCTAAATACACAAGCCATATTTCTCGTTATTCTGATTTTTCCTAACTCAATCCACATTTAAGATCTTGCAACAAAGATACTTTTTCATCAAATTCGCCATTTAGGGTATTTTTTTCCACCATTACCTCTGTTTAACTAGCCATTCAACTTTTCCTGCTCTCTTTACACAATGTTTATGGGCGATGCAGCATTTCGTATCATTTGTTAGCACAAGGGAAAGTCGCTCAAAGAGCGCTACGGCCGCGAAAGTTACGGGACCCGAACCCCCCAAACTTCTTCATCCTAACCCCATTTTCTCCTTTATTCTCTCCTCTCCCTTCATTTTCCATCCTACTTTATTTCCTCCTGAATGAATTTCACTCCCTACTTCATTGATTCTTTCAAGTAAATGACTCACATTAATTTCTACCACTCGGATTTCACTTTGCAGCTCATTTTCCTTAGGAAGCTTCCAGTAAAATTCATTCAATAAATTTGTCCGAATCTTCTTTGTCCCTTCCCTCTTGCCTAAGGCGTTGAGGATTCCGAATCAAAGTATGAGCGAGAATATTTTCTTGGTTGAAAGTATATTTATCCTCATATATGGAACCGAAATTTCGACATGGTAAGTATAAATTCAGACAAAATACGGTGCAGATTTTTGTTACGTATTTGAAGAATGTTTTTAGTTAAAAAAGGGAGACAGAATGAGCAATGAGTAAATCATTCAAGGTATATAGCTTGGATGAATTGATTTAAGACAAGTTTGAAATAAATACGTATCGCTGAAGTGGCCGAACTGAGAGAATGGTTTAGAGTTGAGTCACTACACAGATACGGACGTACACGGGATAAGAGTAAATTAGGCTGAAAGGAAGCGTTAAACGTCGAAGTCGTTGCCAACATGAGAAATACAATTATTATCACTCGTATTATTATCCTCATGGAAAACAGAGTATCAAAAAGACACTCTAGGAATGGGGAAAGGTGAATGTGATAGAGGGAAAAAGCATGCAAGGAAGTAAAGAATAATTTATTGAGAGAGAGTAAGTTTCCTAAATTCATTTAAGATAAGGCTTTGCTGACTCGATCTTACTGGAAAAGAAACAGCGAGAGAAGATTATTTGTGTACCTATGCATTTTTTGCTGCCGTCTTTGTACTTCCATAAATAAACATGTAGCTTAACATCATTCATGGAACATTGATCTATTTCAAAATGTTGTCTCTCTCTTGTCCACTAAGCCCACGCTTTTAATATTCTATCCATCAGGTCTATACTCTTTATATATTATTAATAAGTTAATAGCAAAGCACCCTTTGTGGAGATTTCTTATTTGTTTCTCCCAAAGCTATTCAAGGTGTGTATTATCTTTTCTTCTATAAGGACTGAGCGTATCTTTTATTATTCATAGAAAGTAAAAGATATGCTGAGTTATTGGAATAGAAGAGAGATAAAGGGAGATTCACTAAATATCTTGGGAATATGCTAAGGAAACTAATTCACAACTGCATCATTTGAGATCCTTGTGTCGTAAGCGTGGAACTATAGAAAATTACACCTATATCTATCACACCACTTCCTCAATTCATGTGGTATCTCCAATTAAAGACATAAAAATAGTTTATGTTCAATGGGTAATTTTATAGGTGCGTATAAATTACATAACTTTGATAGAGAGTCTAGTATCACCTATCAGTACCTTATTTTCCTAACACACTGCCGATATAAATACTGCGGAGATTAATTAAAATCATCACTTCCACTCGGTAAATTTTCTTCATAAATAAGGTTTCTTTTTTTCATCATAATGTTTTGGAGGCAAAAGAAATATTCGTGAATGTATTTCATTCATAAATGAATAATGCATTTTCATTCCCTTATAAAGCCTCAAGGTTTACAAAAACGCTCAAAGGAAAGGTAGTTGAGCTTTTTAAATTTCTACGCAACCTCTTAATGAAAATCAATTAATTTTAACAAAAAAGAATCATTGATGAGACGACGAAATACCCAATATGTTTTCTATGCAATCATTTTACTGGAAAATGTATACTATAATTTTTATAGAACCACGCGTTACAGAAAATATAAATTCTTAGCATTATAAATGAATAAAAATGTAAAATAGTATCAATTTTCTAAAATATTTTGGCCTAGTAAGTAAACCTTAAAAATCAAGTGAGATGAAGTAAAGTGCCACTTTTGATGAGCTAAATCTGATCATACATGAATATTCGACAGCTTTCAACAAGAATGCTATGCATATAGTATAATGGTGCAAATAATAATAGTTTGAAAGTAAGTTCATCTTCACGTACGCATATAGATGGACTAACATCTCTGAAAAACGAAACATATAGGTAAATTTTCAATTTTTTAAAAGAATTAATTTTTGTAATTTACCAAAAATAAACTTGTTCGTTAAAATGTACTCAATACTATTTATGGAAACAGTAAATATTTAATTTACATAATTAAAAATTTATTAAAAAATTATTCGGATGTTTAGGTATGCTTCAAATTAGTCGCATATCTACGTAGTCGCATATATACGCGTATTTAGGGGTAAGAAAAAACATGAATTTTAAAATAAGGAAGCTACAGAAATTACAGAAGTCAATAGTCCACCTCGGATTGAAAACATATTGTCTTAACTTAGTGTATTCATAGAAATAAATTATAGAGTCAAATTATGAAATCCCAACAAAATAGAAAGCGAATATTGAGACTTCATGCAAATTAAGCAATATTAAGTTTTTTCCTTACCAGCTTCACCAACATTCTCATCGATACCTCGTCATACGATCGTCATAGAAAATACAAGCAGAGGTAAATGAGGTAGATAGGCTATTGAAACATAAGCGCTCTCATAAAATATGCATCGATAAATAGAATTGATACAGTTATTTTATAAGTTAATAATTTAAATTATTGCACAAAGAAATTTGCACAGTATTTTTGATTATAAATAGCAGAAAGTTTAACTACGCCAAAGCAACTTTTAGCTAGGAAGGTCGGTTGATGACGGGTGTTATTAAACATAGTTTCGTACCAGTAACGTAAATAGGAAACACTACGCTTCATATGGTTTTTACTGCTCAAATATTTCGAACTCGAAAGGAAATTATATACCTATTTCGTGGTTGGAAAGTTTAAGAGAGAATTTTCCTGTGCGAGTAAAACTTTTAGCCACATTCATTTAAGATAAAAGAAAGAAGCATATAGTAAACCATTAAAGAATACTATAGTAGTATGTTCAGGATGTAATGGCTCTCGTTGTATTTACTAAGTGGGGCGTGACGTCGGCGCAAATCACGAGGCACACTCAGCTGCTTTCTAAATCGTTTTCTGCCATTAGCCTCACTGGCATAAAAGGAAGAGATCTCCCGTCTTCGCCCACAAAGCAATTTGCCAATCTGACAACCCCTGTCCATCCGGGTCCCTCTTCCGCCCGATTGTCATCCACCCACTCCCAAAACCCTTCTCATCTCCATCCACCCTCATCACCCTTAACCCCAACCTCCCGCCTCAGCGTCTATTCCTCCCTGCATTTCTCAATTGCCCAAGTTCCGGAATCTGCTTTATCTGATCAAAAGCCCATGTTCCTCTTTCTCCTCCCGAAGGTCCATCTCCGCCCTTCCCACCTCCTTATCCATCCAGGCAGCCAACCGTTCGACAATTCTCCTCCAGCCCTCCAAAAACCTTTCTGGGGACGCCACGGTGGCACACTTCGCGAAGTGGGCGACGCCACAAGGAAACTGCGGTGACAGTTAGTGTCAGATTGATCTCGCTCTCTCCTTCCCTCCGTCCTTTCACTCCCCCACTTCCACCTTTCATCATCCCTTGCCCTCCTCCTCCCTCTTTCCGACACCCTCTTCCCCACCACCCACCGCAGCCACATCACAGCCGTCCTCTGAGACTCCTCCATTTTCTCCAAACTTGTTCGCTAACAAGTCGAAACTACTGAACGCAGAATTTGACTTTTAAAGGAATATCTGGTGGTTGGCGGAACTCGGAAGAGTCGAGAAACACGTGAATGACGTAAAATCATAGAAGGCCGAAAGAAGAAGTAAGCAGTTTTACGGTGGAGTTGAGATTATAGAACACGAATCCACTTCTGGGTTACCGACATAGGTATTAAACGAAACTGTCTAGATGCCCTTGGACCGGTCATTCTTGACAACCAAGTACCCATATTGGGGAGAAAAAGTCAAATAGTTGGCTCGATAGCCATATCCCTTTGCGAGTTTTGATACAAATCACAAGCCCTAAAAATAATTTAGGATGGAATAATATAGTCTTCATACTACGGAAACTGTCTATAATAATTTTATTTTTCTCTTAAAGTAGTGCACAGAAATAAAGATAGCTTAATATATTTTTTCGTTTAATTCAATATGCTCACTGTTATTTTTGATATGATATGTGACGGCCAACTTCCCGATGTCAAACTAGTAAATAGTAGCGTACACATTGTGCGCATACCCTGGCGAGCGAATGTACAATCATTTTCATTCGTTTGCTTGCCGCTCATTTTCAAAGCAGGTGAACAATTTTTGAGCAATGCATTGACATTATAAAGTGGTTCCATCGCTATCCCAAAATATTCACTTGTAATCTCACATGTGGTTCCCGTTTTTCATTAAAATGCTGGATATCTTATGAGATTTCCTTCGGAAATCAGTTGTAAATTTTAATCCCACCAATTTTCCTTGCGTTTAGTCACAATTTGTATCTACCTAAAAACGCATATATTTTATTACTGTTGAAACATTAATAAGTACCTTAAACATCTTCACTTCTCAGTAAACACGGCGAACTTCTATTTACACAATGGCACGATTACACTTCTATAAATATCGAACCACAATTCATGCGAAGTGTGAATAACTGTCATTCACAAGAGAATTGAAATTCTCCCAAATAAGGTCTATGAAATCACTTATCCAAATTACCATTACTACCCAATGAGAAACACTAATGCATGTTATAAACGCCTTAAACATAGAGTGTAAAGCTTAAAACAGAACCATTTTTCGGCAAAAAACGAAAAGATGACAAAACAATATACGTAAAAGAGTCTCATTTCATTAAAAACTGCTTTTACTGCGAATACAAGATATAGATATGGAGAACAGATCACCTGGTTAATATACCCACATTTTTTTATCAGTTTCCAATTAAGAACATTATGATTGTGTATTATTTATGCCATAATAATGTGCAGACGTGAAAGTGAAAAATCGAAAAGAGACATGTTAAACATACCTCTCATATAAATAAAAGTCATGTTACCATATGACTTTATAGTTAAGTTTTAAGAAGTGACAAAATGATGTTCATTTTGACGTAGTCCAAATATTAACGCCATCACGAATAAGTGAGAAATGGCATCATTTATGATTTTTACCAAACAACAACATCGATAGCATTCTAAAGCCTACAAATTTTACTTAATGTCCACAGCGTTGATGATTTTGAATTTTAATTACGTTCATGATACCCACAATATTAATGCCACTCAAGTTTAAGGTCAACTTTTGACTGATCATTAGCCTTGGCCAATAAAGGTTTTTGAGGAGGAAAAAAATCTTTGTGCAACGACGGCCGGAAAGGCATTTTCATTTGGGATCTGAAGGACATGAAGTTGAACCAACAGTACGGAAAAAAAACACGGGGGTTGGAATTCACGAGAGGGATTCGTCCATCCATCAACGCCAGTCATTCATTATGTTAATGTATAAGTGCTTTACGGACACCGCAAACTACAGGCTGGCATTTTAAAAACAGGAAATAAAAGACGGATGACTCCCGCTTCACCTTGGTCTGAGCTTGAAGAATTAACGAAGGAATGAAGAGTGGTGAAAAAAGAAGAAACACAAAACGTAAAAAAAAAACACCCAGCATGCGAGGGAGTCGAAAGGTGAAGAAGGATCAGGCGGGGGAGGGGGGAAGTTGTGAAGGGGATGGGAAAGGTGGGAGCCGCAATTTTTCTCCACCCGCAGCGCAGCGAGAGCCCGCTTTTTCCACCCACACTCCCTTCGGCTGTTAACCGCGGCACCGTCCGGAATCATTCCATCCATCCTCGCTTCCCATCTCCCCCGGCCGCCTCCCGACCACGTCCTTATCCCATCCCCGCAATGCCAGGACCCCCGTAAACGCGCATTCACTATTTGCGGTTTCCGGATTCGAACTGCACGGAGGGGGAGAAGGGGGGGATAGTAGAGGAAGGAGGGATGGGGAGGAGGCAAAAAAACCGAAGGGGAAAAGAAAACAAAGCTGGAACCAACGGGAAAAAAAAATTAAGCTGAAAAATTGCCCCACCGCTATTTGCATTCCCGGAACACATTTAGTGCACGTCCATCAGGAATCCAATGGAACATAGGCGTAGGAGGAAAACCAAAAGTAAATTGGAGACTAAGGAAGGAGCATTTGTCATCCGATTGTTGAGCGTACAGCTGCGAACGGGAGTTTACGTCAAGGGAGGAAAAGACGACGGGAGATGAAAAAAAATACAAAGGAAAGAGGGATGGCTTGAAGGAAAAAGGGAGAAAAATAATCCTACCTAAGTATTGGAGCACAGTAGTGGCTTATTTTTAGAATGAAAAAAATAAGTAGTGTATGAATGCAACGGTATCTAGGTTTAAATTTTTTTAATGCATTCACATTTCCATCCTCTTCTCCCTCATTGGTCCTTGAATCTTTGTCTGCAAACATGGTCTGAGTCTCTCGGCCGGTTATTTTTATTATTTGTCTCTCTTCCCCAACATATTCTCCTCCGGGAGACAGAGAGGCGATTCATTAATAATGTAGCAGGGCACAAATTTTCAATTTTGATAAAGGAAAGAGAAGAAGAGGACAGAGGCTAGAGAAAAAGGAAGGAAGAGTAGCATCCCTGGTAGGATTAGGGGAACGAAGGAACGTAATAAGAAAGAGAGCATTTGTTTCATTAAAGAGAGAAACAGAGAGATGGAGTTGTAAAGGGTACCTTTTCATTTGGAGTAAACTTAAAACATATTAATGATTCCAGTAAATAAGTATAAACTTGGAGATGCAACGTGGATTATTTCACTTCATTTTAGATTATAGTAATTTTGTGCATAATTAATTTAAAAGCCATTTTTGTTCTTCGACACGCGGGCAAGGTGAATTTTATTCAGATGAATATCTAGGTAAAAGTAGTTATTAAATGCATTGCTTTCGCAGGATATGTCCATTAACTACAAGTGTCATAATTCGTCGGAAATATAATTAATGCCCGTAGTTTTTATTTCAAATATGGGCAAAGAGTTTTGAGTGTTTTTAATTAAACGTATTCCACTTAAGAGAAAAAGTACTTTATATACTTAACCATTTACACATTGTAACGTTGAAGCTCACAGCATGAAACAATGCTTACAATTTGGCGAGTAAAAGAATCTGCAGTTTATTATAACTTTAAAAACCCAAAAACAGTCAACTCTTTTAAACTTCCGTCTTTAATAATTATCTGAAGCGAAAAGACAATAAATGAAAATTAAACTGATTAGTCATCTTCGCTTAGTAAACACAACAACAGAAAATTAGGTTCGTTCACTTTCATTTTAATATTAATTGCTGAGGCGCATGCACGACGCATGTTACAGCTTGTCGATCGTATCAATCTTACTAGAATTCAAATTAAATCAAATTCAATTTTCTCTTGAAAATCTGAATTTAAAGGGTTCAGAAAGAATTTTATTAATTAAAAAATAACTATTGAAAAGTTAATTACTAAAACAGCATTTTGTAACACAATGACGAAGAATGAAGAGTGTTAACAAAAGCACAAAGACGACATCATTTTATGGAATTTATTATGAGTTTCAAGTTTCATTTCTCATTTAAAAATGGCTTCACCTGAATGTAAGCAATAGCTATCGATCAGAATAAATATTTAAGCAAGATTGATATTCCCTGAATACTCTTTTTCGTGTTTCAAGACTTATTTTCAACATATTTATAAATAATGTAAAAATTCGGCTCTTATTAACAACAAATTAAAACATTCCTTCAAACGCATAGTGTCAACAGAGTAGGTAGACGATTACGTAACAGATATTTTTTAAAGTTTTCCTGCGGTTTTAAATTTCCTGAAAGAGTGTTTGACATATTTAGAGACTAAAAATCCAGAGAAGAGAGAGGAAGAGAAAAAATGGACAATAATTCCAAGTTTAATGGCCGTGGAAGAAAAAAAAGAGAAATATGGTCAGTTCGAAAAACGTCTATATAGTCAAAAACCCCGAACGATAACGGAAGGGAAGGGGACGTATCCTAAGGGAACACGGCACGTCCCTCGGCCTCACCTTCCCTTCTTCTTCATCCCACATTTACCTCCGCTCCATTTTCTCTTCCTCTCTCCATCTCGACTCCCGATCCAGCTGCCCAATACTTCTCTTGGACTTGGTCTAGAGGCAAACCGCATTCAACTCCCACCCCTTGGGGACAAGGCCCCTGGTATGTGTGGGCCGGAACGGGGGGAGAAGAAGGTTGGGGGGGGGTCTGTTGGATGAACGGGGACGAGATGATGGCGGACGGAGGAGAGAGAGCGAGAGAGAGATAGAACGAGCGCCTGGAATAGCGAGATCTTCTCGCTCGTCCCTTCCCCCGTGGACCTCGGCAACCCGCGGCATTTTCTCGCTTCGATGAGTAGTATATCGGTCAGGAGGCGGTCGTAAGCGTCAGCCGTTGAAGGCCGCGTTATAGGGGCATCATCCAGCCACCAGGGTGGTGGGGGCTCTCTGTCCTTTCCTTCTCCCGGGCCATGCGGTGGAGGCTTTATGAAAATCGAAGTCGTACTTTATCCGATAGGGAAATGAAGTCATCTATTTCGATGTATTTTCCTCCGCTCGCCAATAGGATCCCATTCGGACGGGCCGCAAAATACGGCCGAGAGGCGGACCCTCCTCCCGGAATTGGTGTCATAAGGTCGAAGCATACATAGGTCCGAAGAGAACACGCAGACTGAGGAGTACCAACTCCCTACAAGGGTGGGCACCAGAGTTTTCTTTGGTCGTAAATATTAAATTCCCTCTGGCATTAGCGCAACCTAAAGGAAAAACCCGGACAGGCAATATATATCAAGACAAAATTATGCCAAATGTAACTAAATAAATTCTTATTGAAATTTTCATAATCGTAACGAAATAAAATAGGGGTAGGCCACGTTGTAATGAGGCTACATAACTTTTATGCATATCAAAACAAATAAATAAATCTGAAAACTTGGACCACTTCGTGTGTTTTGGTTAAACAATTAAGACATTGCCAAATATATATCGAATGAAAATGTAACTGTCGGGTTTACGGAGGAATACATTCTGATATACGGCATCATAAAGTATCAATAGCATTTATACCAGGTATTAAATAGGTGAATTTTATGCTCTTTTTTTGCGAGACCTCCGAAAAGGTACCGGCTATAAAAATCGTGATCCGAACTGAGGGTACTCTTACACACGAACGATGGAAAATCGAAAATAGGTAATGAAAACATACAACGGGTTCAAAATTCCAAATTCTGAAAAAATATTTTTTTGGCTTTGCCTGAGCCATTTAACGGCTAATCATTGGTCAGCGAATACCTAAAATAACGGAAATATCGAGCAGGTTTACCATATATGGATTCAATAACCAAACCAGACGGATCAGTTAATAGTAGTACAGGTATATATTCTTTAAAAAATGTACGCATGACTTGGAATTAAATCATGGTTTTATAATTATTAACAACCAAATGACAACAAAACAGAAAAACTATTATCACATCTGGGTAGTCAAATTTGGCAGCTATTCCAAAAGTAAACATCGGTGAAACTGTTTTCAACCAGGACTCATCCAATATTCAGATAATCACGAATTATTTAAGAATTATTAAGAATTTCTAAAATATGTAGTTATTAGTTTGTGCCAAATATAACTTATTCCATCGTATTTTGAAGAAAATACTTAAACTTAAAAGCAAATTTCGCTAAATTTAAGTCATCTTCTAAATTCGAGATAGGCTATCATTCAGGGATAATCTTGGGTTTTTTTACTTCTAGTCACTGCTGTGTCATTAATGTCATGAAATGCGGTGAGCCATCAGTAAATGTAAAGTGCAAACAAATGTAAAAGTGAACAAAGAAAAAATATGCACTCTTTTATGCTTAATCCTATCACTTTTACTATTTATGCCATCTGTTTTTTGTTTTGCACAGAATTTAATGTGTTCAGAATTTATATGCTAGAATGTACCTATTGGGGAATTAAATAACTGCCACACTTAGAGGCACTTAGCAAGAAGCTTTGATACGGCCCAACCTTTCCACTCACTGAGCCACTAAAAGGCACAAGGCATAATTCTTGTTCTTGATGATGGATCAGCGAGCCGTATTATTTCTTCTTATTTATTGGAAAAGTAATTTAGTCATTTAGTTTCTAGAATAAAATGTTATAAATTTAAATAGAAAGTACTCACATTTAATTTAAGTAAGATGTTTTCGAAAATTTTGCTAATTGTCTCCACCAAAGATCGAAATACTACTTGAATTAAGCTTTTTCACATTGCTTGAATTAACTTTATTCGGCCACCACAGCTTTAGTACTGTTTAGTCGTTATGTTAAGTAATAATTTTTAATAAAGATGTCTGGGAAAAATTCTTGTCGCTGAATAAAAAAGAAAAAGGTGGAGATATGAATGTAATGATAACACATGAGACTCAATGACAGCTAACGGGGGCAATAAATTATTACATATACCCGCTCAAGAGTTCAATATTTTAACATACGACGTTTAAAGAAACATTTCTGAAACACGCACTTTACTGCAGGCTTAATATTTATTTTCACGTAACGGAGAAATCATTACTGGTCCATCGTCTTCGAGAACTCCTTCATTCCAAAATGCCCATCTCAAGCTTTTTGTGAGTAGTAGCCATTATTAACCTTTTTTCTTAAGCCGCAAATAGATACTACTGTTTTGCAAAATTTAGCAATATTTTCGCCATGCAATTTCCATTTCCGACGAAAAATCACTCTTTATTATTTCCATTATATGAGGGTCAGTTTAGTGACGCCGCTATCATAAGTAAAACGAAAAGCGAGTGTGACTATTAACCTTAACTTTTATTCGATGGGTAAAACTAAATTGATACCATCCATTTGAAATTGATGCCTACAGCATATGATATGATAATATCTAGCAATATTTCTACAAAATGTTTCATTTCCCTCCTCTGGTGCGTCATCTCGAATTCATGGCAGCCATTTCCTTAGGAGAAAAGGCGATGGTTGCTTTCCTGATGCGTAGGTCATTTACCTCATCATTTTTCGATTCTACGCTAAGGCACGTGGAATCTTGACACGTATTTCGTCAGCCCTGCACCACATAGTGAGTAACCAACCGGAACACAGCAGCATTTTCATGGAGGAGAGACGCCTGCTTAAATCCGTCCGGCCAAAGCCGTGGCTGCAGATCCTGCGGTCATCGGGGAAGGGAACGCCGCGTATAGAATCACGAAGGAATGCAGACATGATAATGAAGCGGGAGCGTGAGCGATAAGGGATGGGGGTTGGATGGGGATGATCGCAGAAATAGGATGGGAGAGGGAAGAGAGGAGAGGAGAAAAGATGCAGGGTGGATGAGGGCGGTACTGCGACTTTGCTCGGACGAGGAGGGTAGAGAGAAGGAAGAGTAGGAGGGAGGGAGGAAAGGGAAAGGCTGGGAGCGGCCGTGAGAAAGAAATTCACGACGCTATTCGAGGAATTTAAGGGCCTCACTATGACGTCCACTGGGCGTGAAAGGGGCAGCGCTCGACAAATGCCGTTCCAAGTTCCTTCCAAGGGCCCTCCTCTCCCACGCCCCGCCGAACTCTCTCTCTTTCTCTCTGTTGGTCCCTTCTTCGTCTTGCACTTTGCCACATTTCACGCAAAAAGTGGACAAATTCCCGGAACACTTTGAATTACTTCGTTTGTTTTTACGTGAAACCCGAGAGCCCCGCGCACAAGGAAGCCGAATAATGGACTGAACTGCCGGACGGGCAATAATGGAGAATTCTGCTGGGGCAAGAGGCGCATTCGAGGACGCAGAACTAACAATATCCAAAGCAATTCCCGAATATTTATCCAATTAGTGGAGCTTTTGTCCAAGACTTTCCAACTCTTGTTTCTCCAATTTCTTTATCTTTCGGAAAAAGAAAGGTGACTCGTAGTTTCGAAATAATTAATTTATGTTCCAATGGTATATGCCTTAATTAAGGAAAAATATGGCAAATTTAACTGCATATATTGATGTTAATAAATTGATACATATAGCCCTATCAACAAAATACACTTAATCATTTATTAAATGACTTTTAATGGGGCGAGATTGAGACTTAACAGTCCCTTCTTGCACCTAATCCTTGCACATTATATTGAAGACATTTTAAAATACTCAGATCCTAGGTAGAGCAAAATCCATCTGAGCAGGAATCGAACCCTTGACCTATAAATTGACAGTCGATAATGTTACCCCGCCTCCTCCAGAGCCGACAGAATGACTTGCATTCAAATACAATGACATTAGCCAAATAAAATATCAGCGTATCACGAATAGTTTCAATAATTTTAACAAAATACATTTATTAGTGAAAAGTTTTTACTCCATGAACTTTTATCCTTGATTTTCGAAACAATAATATCGTTCACACGATATTCATTACACTAATTACATTTGAACTTATTAAAATTCGTTTTCCTTCTTTTAACAACGACTTTCAGATTTTATATTGCCTTTTAATTAAAATTTTTCATCACGTGCCAATACACATTTGACCAATTTAATCAAAATACAACTCGTATCACTGTTTTTTCCTTGACTGTCGGAAGTCAAAAACAATAAAGCTCTCTTTAATCCACGAATGTTTTTGTGTCATCTACCACATAATTCACCAATTTGGTTGCTTATTAACCTGATTCCTATACTAACACTTCTTCGCAATATACACAATCTCTGAAATGTTATTTTTATATTTTCTATAAAGGTGAATTGAGAAGGGACTCCTTTTGGGGGGTTTGCTAGAAATAGAAGTGAAAGGATGAGCAATGAGAAAGACACAGGCAGATGCAGATGATTATGAAAAATGAATGTGAAGAGAAGGAAATGGAAGCGTAGGATAGTTGTAAATGGAGAAGAGTCACATATGTGAATAGCCTATATGAGCAGGACATTGAAGAAGATTATGATAATAAATTTTTAACTTAAATTATATTGACTACTAACATGATTTATCCATGACATGACATCTTCAAAATTTATGACCGATCGAAAAAAATGAAAATAAATAAATCACAAGATGTCCACATTAGGTCTATTTGGTATTTTCCAGTAAGGGGGCCAAGTTTCCTCATTTTCCTATGTGAAAACCACTCTTTTGATATTGTCCACATAATGTGTAAACTTTTTTTTAAATATGATTTTACAATTGTCATATGGAATAAATTTTAAACTAAATATGATAAGAGACACTCTCCAAGATGATCACGCTTACAGTCGTGAGCCTTGAAAACAATGAAACTAATCAAGTATTCGTCAGTTTCGTTCGAATGTCATTCAAGAAGTCTCCCCTAGGATATTGGGCGAGTCGTTATCACTATGGGAAATGCGATAAAATAAATCAAACTGGGTGTCCGTCTATACTGTAAAATACAACAGATAATGGCGTGTATTTCTTTTGGTTCACCTCAATATTTTATCACTATCCTAACTAAAATAACTTTTACTAAGCAAATAGACCCCATCGATGATAGTAAAGATTTTTTCGGACTGACGCTATCAAATGGATTAATCCGATTTAGCTTAATAACGAAAACAGTTAAAGAAGCAAGCGTGTGTATGTGTAAAAATGTTGAGTATGCGTCCACATAAAGTAAAATAAAGACATTGCGTTCTTTATGTGAAATTTTGCGAATATTGGTGAATTATCTGCCGAAAAATTTATATGCCCCTGCATTAACCTGACTATCCGAAATTATAATTAAAATGAACAAAAGAAATAATACAACTATTCAATTTTTTGAAAAAAAATAAATTTATAGATTTTTAATGAAAACAAATGATACTCTCCCGGCTATCGAATGGAATAAAAGTAATACAAACACTCGCAGAAAAATTAAGTGGGTACTAAACTGTACATTTCTTTTTCGAAGGCACGATAATCTAACCTAATTCATTGGAAAGGTTGGCTTTCAATATGATTTCATTAAAATTTGCCGAGAACGCTTTTTCTTTGCGAATTATCCTTCCATATATCTCGCGCTCACTCTCTCCCGCTCAGGCTTCCAACTTCAATTCCTCGACTGTTTGAATAGTGTAATTTAACTTCAGCTATGGAGAGTGTTTCCTGCCGCAATCATCCAGCTTCACCACCTCCGACCTCTCGGTAGGAAACGTTCTAGAGCATTCTAATTACTTAAAGTAAGATGGTAGCACACGTTCAGTTGCATTCGCAGCAAATCCTCCGGAATTTCTTCTTTTTAATTCGAAAATCCTTTCGTAGACGCAATGAAAACAAGAATTACGTGCATATAGTATACGTAATAAGTAAAGTTAATTCATTGCAATATTGTTTGCAGGTCACGGGCGTAGTGAAGATGTTTATTTGGAGAAATAGAAACTCAGTACTTGTAGAAAGAAGTTCCTGACGTAAATAATTTGTTTTTGCTGGTGTAAAAAAATGAACACCCGCATATTCCTTTCATTCTGCATCCTTCTCGAGAGATATATTAAGAGTATTATCGGTAATGAGCAGAGAAGAGTAAAATGTTGGTGTCTTACAAATGAAGATATGGTGTGAAGTATTTGAAAAACTTCGTTCGTTTGACTATACATGTTAAACCAAATTGTTTCTTCCCTCTTTTTCATATATCTAACGTTCTCATTTCTACTGAATTCTTATATATTTTTTAAACATTTAATATCTCCTCCATTGAAATTACCTGGTCTTTCTTTGAGTGTGAAATCTTTGAATTCTTACTACCAACTTTTCTTTCCTAAGTGACCAGAAATTATTTCCATCTAAACTCTGTCAATTGTTTACACCCCCCTTTCTCCCCTTATTTTTTCCATCCTCCTAAACACACATCCCATACTCCTCCAAATGACATAAATCGTAATTACTCAAATACTAACTTTTTGAATGTTGTGCTAACACTTACCAGTCGCACTTAAAGTTCTGGCAATTCATTCAATAATGTCTTAAAATCTGAATTCCTGTGGCAATTGCATTTGATAGTAAACAAAAAAGGAGACGAGATCATACAATATACGGTTAAAATAACGAAAATGTCCTAAAGATTTAATGTGACAGGCGTGAGAGAGTTTATTTTGATGGGATAAATAAGTCACATTAAGAGAAAATAAGTGGTTACATTTGGTATTAAAAAAGTTCATTAGAAAATATTTTATCACAAACTACAATATTCCATTAGGAACTATGCGACCTCTCCAAATCCTTGCTTAATCAAAACCAGTGGCGGAGGGAGTCATGCTGAGAAGAGAGCGGAGCCTTGCGGGCTTGGTTGGCAAAACAAATCTAAACCGGGGGTAAACGCCCCACCCGCTCTCGTCCTTCGCGGAACGGCCGCGGGAAGTGACCGCGCCCGCAAGGGAACCAGAACGATTGGGTTTTGCGAGAACACTTCCGCGGCTGGGGTTGGAGTGGAAAACTCCCCTGGACGCCTGGCGGTCTGGGGTGGGGTGCTTGAGGGTGGGTGCTCAACAGTGGTTGGGGAGGCATGGAAGGGAGGAGAGAGCTTTTGAGGGTGGGAGGGAGAGATATAAATGTTCGAAGGCTTGAAAACGACCGCTCGGCTCCCTCCACTCACCCCATCCACGCCTGGTCCCTCCCCCTACAAAGATTGCGTGGAAAAGTAACTTGCTGCAGCCTCCCCTTTCAGGCCTCCTCGGAATCTCTCCCCACAATCGCCCACCCGCTCCCACCGACACTCCTCCCCCACCCGGCCGGCGAGACCGCCCGCCCTTCCCGCTTCTATTTAAAGCCTTTTCTCCCCCCCCAGTTCCGACCCCCACTTCCCCCAGCAAACCCCTTCCTCCACTCTATATCCTTAGCACAAAACAAGTTTTTAGTCCGATCGATGTTGAGATTGGGAAGAAAATGAGGGAGGGGGTGGGGAAAGAGGGGCGTGCGCGTGTATGCGGAGCGTGGAGGGGGGTGGGGGGTAGAAACAATATCTACCTTTCACTCTAAAACTTCCCCCCCAGACGACCAATAATTGTATCTCCTCCGTGCTGCTTACGCCGCCGCTTCGCCTCCTCGAATCTCTCTGATTCAGCTCCCTTCCCGCCACCAATACATCTGCGCCCAGTCTACGTCATACCCTGCGAACCGCCATGTGGGCGTGCAATCTTATGTGTCAGGACAACAAGCTTTAATTATGTGTTGGCGGAAAATTATGAAGCCGTAGTAAAAGGAATGGCAAGTCGACTTGAAAAGCCTCTCCATCAAAACTGTCGGGGTTATTAACCTGGTTCTTTTGCGGTCGTGAATTTCGATCGAGAAGAAAGTGAAAGTTTTTAATTTATCAGCGATAGATTCCACTACTTACTCACTATTTCTTTTGGGTGCTCCGGATGACTTAAATATATTAAAATGAATTTAAAGCTCAACGCCTGGAAATAGTCAACTCACAAATTTCTCCATTCCATCACATGGATTGCGGAGAAAGGAGTGGAATGATACTTTCAATACCAATCCAGGTCTTACTCCATAACCCACATGATTACTTAGAAAGAGCCCCTAGAAAAACATTTTCCCTTACGAAGAAAAATTTCACCCGACAACCCGGGGGCGAAAAAATTGAAAGGAGAATGGGCTGGGAAGAGAGGACTCAGGAGAGATAGGGAGAGAAACCAGGGAATCGAGGCGAAAGAGTTCCCGCCTTCCTTCACAGTAGAACGATTGCAGGGAATCGTTCCGGATCCCAATTGAATCGAGAGTAATAGCTAAAGACGCCGCGCAAGAAGGGCTCACGAACAGCGACGGTCCGTGCTCAAGAGTTGCGGTAATACTGCTGCCCATTTTATAGGTTGAATAAAAAATAAATGGAAGCTCTCTTAAAGGATTTGTTACCTCATCTTTCGATTCCCGAATATCATACATACGTTGCCCAGAAAGGAGACAGGAGAAAAAACACGCTCCCATTTTCATTACATAATCCCTTCCCGGCCTACGATTTCACTTCTCTTCCTTGAGAAAAAGACAACGATAAATGCAACGCATGATGCTGCGTGAGTACTACACCTACTATTAAAATATCGCACTCCAGAAAGGTAACCTTTCCGACGATACGCTTTCCCGGACCAGCACTCAGGAGGCTATTTCTACGACTTACGAAACACGCGTGGTCTGTGCAATAAATGCGCGAACTGGTGCAATCTGGCGGCCATGACGCGGAATATAGCCCCACCCACAAGTGGCGCTGAGATCCAATGAGGTGTCTGTGCATGGCGGATTTTCTGATGTCCTTGTTTTTACTGTTTGCCGAAAATGGAAATTGACGAAATCACGGAACAACGAATAAACATCAAGTTTTTTGTTTAAGTGCGGGAAAGGTTATCAAGAGATTACTGAAATGTTGACAGCTGTTTAATGGTGATAGTGCTCCGAAGAAAACAACCGTTCTCGAGTGGTTTAAGCGTTTAAAAGATGGCCGACAAGACGCCACGGATGATGCAAGGGATGGACGACCTTCAACCACCTGTGTTGACGACAACATTGATCGTGTGCGGTCCCTTGTCCTTACCCATCGTCGAAAAACTGTCCGAATGATAGCTGATGAATGAATTTAGGAAAATCAAGAGTGCACACTACAAATTTCAACCAAACATGAGGGATGGATCCTTCACCATGACAATGCATCTGCACATTCAACATTGATTGTTCGCCAGTTTCTGGCGAAATAATTCAATCACCTTGATTCTTGACCACCTCCTTATTCGCCAGATATTTCCCCCTGCAACTTTTTCCTATTCTCAAAATGCAAAAATGTCACAAGGGGACATGTGGACACATTAAAGGAAGAAACGACGAGAAAACTAAAACGCCCAACTGCCGAGGACTTCCAAGGGTGCTTTAAACAGTGGAAAAGAAAATGGAATAAAAGAATAGCAAAGAACGTAGAGTACTTTGAACAGGGGACATAATCGATGTACACTAAATTTTGCAAAATCAAGTTTAGACGGCCTTAGTTCGCGTATTTATTGGACTGACCTCATACATTTAAAAATACAAATTATTAGACTTTGATAGTTTTCCCGCCATCCTCTTCGTGTGTAGCTGAAGGGAAAAAAGCCTATATTTTGGTATTTTAGGAAACATACCCTCTTTTACTAATATCTTCAGTGTTGCTCTATCCCTGTCGACTTAAAATAACTATGGGAAATTCCACAACAGATACTTTTGAGGAGTAATCCACCGATATTCCTACCAAGGTAAGAGTTTTGCTCTCTACGCACCATTCGCCTTGATCTGGTCAATCTTCTATACTCTCAGTCTGAATCGATCGCCAATACCGTTTTGCCCTTGTAGACTTCTTTCGCCTGCGTATAAATTGCTTAATAAACGGGTTTCTGCGCACGTACATAGACACCTTAGGTATTACTTGCCTTGAGAGACTGTTCGACCACATTCACCCACGACTTCATTCCCGTTTAAACCTATCAGCCAATCTATTCTTCCTTCTTATATCAGTTTAATGAATATACTCTCTTCCATTCTCTCCGCAAAACCAAACCAGTGAAGCCCACCTCTGTCTTCTTTGTCCGTTAGCGGTGCATCCAAGCCATAATATTTCACGACTTATATATTCCCCTAATTTTTATCACAAACACTTTCAAGGACTCCAATGTACACAGCATTATTGCAACTTTTAAATTTATCTTCATAGATCCCATTTTGCTCCAATGTAGAGAGAGGGGTTAAGTGCTCTTTTGTACACGTAGACTGAAAATGTTGCTACATTACCGACATATTTGATATTTTTATTTACTTCACACGTGATTGAAAACCTTCATTCCGGTATTCACACAAATTTTAATCTTTTCACCTATTCTCAGATTTTTATCAAGCGCTCAGAAAAAAGCTTATAATACCTACATGTTTCAATTATTTTTCAGTTCAAACTCATTTTTCAATCAATTCTTCCTATTTACTTCATTCAAGACGAAAATTTTTGTTTTAGAAAAAATCATTGACTCACTTATTATGAGTAATATTAATATTAAGTTATGTATTATACTATTGCCCTATTTTTGTAAATATGTGCACAATTAGAACTGATTGCGCTAATAAGTAGTCAATATTTTGGTTACAATTGTTAATTATCTTCAGTTTAAATTAAGAATTAAGTAAATTAAGAATACAATTTAAGTCAAAGGGAACCATAAAGATTTTGTATTTAATGACAATGACGTTTAAAATTGCAGTAGGCTCTTACGAGTTCGCTCACACTTGTCTTTAATATACGAGGATCACAAGGCAGGCTGGTCTTCTAAGTCTATTATATGAAAACTCTTGAGCACAATCTCAAGTAGATGACCGCGACTTTCTCCACCCGCGGCCGAGAACAAATGGAGGGCCCAGAGTTCTGGAATTCCTCCCGCCGACTGGACCTCCCCGCTCGCTAAGAGGTGTGAGCGAACTGGAGACGACGTGACCGCCTTCTGTATTCAATGCGAGCACTCGTCCGTGCTTTGGGCACGATTGACTTTCCTGTGTTTCCCGAGCATGCATGCACGGAAGGAGAAAGGAATTAGAATTGCCTTAACCTACAGTTTGGACTTCGGCCTTTCCGTTCTTGCCTTTTGGGCTCCATTGTTAAATTGGAATTAACGAGCGGGAGGCAGCATCCAACTAATCGGACTACAACAACTGAGTATTCGGAAAGGTTTTTTTTTCCAGCCATCACATATATTATGCAAGTGCCTAATTAATAAATAGCAGTGTACACTTAAAGGATAATTTTGCATATTGAGCCAAATATTTAATATAGTTGGCCAAGCTAATTGCAATTAGTCATATATAATTGGTTTTTTTATGCATACGTTCGACGCCTAGGCCCTGTTCTCTGGAGGGAAATTTCAATTATGTTAAGGAAAATGGAATAAATTGAAAGTTTTCTTAAACGGTAAAACTTTCATGTGAACCATATTTAATACAACCTTATTCATTAAAATAAAGGATATTGTGTTTGCACTATCAATGAGACTTTGTTCCTGCCCTGGGAAGGTACTGTGAAATATTGTTTTTAACTTTCAACGATTTATAATTAAATGTCTATTCATCGTATATTTGAAACTGAATACTCATAACAACGCCATACTGTGAACTGATTCCGTTAACAAGGTCTTTTAGGGATTTTCATAGAGTTTTACAGGCGACGTTAAACCAAAGTTGCGGCCAACCGAGGACGCCAACTTAACGCCCTGGATTCAACGATAAGGTTAGCCTTCGAAACGCCGTCAGCAAAAAATCTGACCTCAGTGGGAAACGAGAAGAGACGAAAGAGCCTGAAGAAGGCCAAATCCTTCTATGTTTCCGTAATCTATTTGGTATATGGAAAGCGTGAATGGAAATGCCATGATACTTTCACACTTTAATGCCATTGAACTATGCCCTTTTCAGAAAAGTAATCAAACCTGAATATCTCAACTGTAACTTCAATACATACGCATTTTATCCTCAGTCACGATGCAAAATCGAAATTGATTGATATTACCAGCATCGTTCAAAAGAGTTTGGAGCAATACAATTCCATTATCGTCCCCAGTGTCAGCAGGGTATCGCATGCCGAACCAAAGGTCGTGGGTTCGATTCCCACCTGGGTGGGTCTTCCTCCACGTAGGGCTACAGCGCTTGTAGTTTTTGGATGGGAGCAAAATGGTTGACCGTAGGCTTAAATACATTTAATTTACTGCATAAATTTGGGGCGGGTTACTTATCTGAGGATGTTAAGGACATATTACAGGCCTCCACTTACTATGGTAGATCAGATCACCAACGTAAGATCAAGGGAGATAGATAGTAGTACGGATAAATTAAAAATATTGTATTTTCCTCGAACTATCAGAGATCAAAATAGAAATGACAGTAACCGCGTAAGAGATAATTAGAATTGGTAGTGTATATACTATTTGTCAATATCCTGCATTTTATTCTTTTTATTTAATATACCTCTCTTTTTAACAATTCTACAGCATGATTAGAATATACGTATCCTGTTATTGAATATTGTTGAATGCGAGTACTTTTTTGTGCGATTAAAATTTATCGAGTGATTGATCAAACTCATATTTGTGTAGAGATAACATGATTTGGTTTTTCATGTGGTTTAATTCAATTTTACGGGAGGTGGCCGAACATCCCCACCACAAGCCTTCGCGGCGGTTATCGGGGTATTATGTAGCTGTAGATATAGAGTTGTGTCAGTTGATATACATGTATATATATCTACATATATATATATATATATATATATATATATATATATATATATATATATATATATATATATATATTATTGTTGATAGTCCGACGTAAAGTGGTGTTTTCGGATTAGTGCGAAATAGATACCCAAAACCTACGATCAATTATGATAGAATAATGTAATGGCACCAATTTTAGTTATACCAAACCGTCGTGCATATCAGTCATGGATCGTAGGGGTCATTGATTAGTTAGTTGCAGGAACTACGATTGTGCTCTTATTTAACGATTCGTTACAGTGCAAGGAGCAAAATTCCAATGGTCAACTGCATTACTGAAGATTGATGCATCATAAAATTAAGCAATGTAGGCCACGGCAAATGAATAAAGAAGTTAAGAGACGCTTTGCCATTCTCTATGAAATTAACCACTTAACTTACAATTTAAGGGTCTACACATCCGAAATTTTGCAAATGCAACAAACTTGAAATTCAGGAGACATTAATAAAATTATGAAGAATATTGATCTTCTAAGATTGGAACGCAAATTGACCACCAAAAATTACATCAAATATCTGTAAAATCAACAATTTATTTTACCAATTGTTATAAATTACAAGCTGAGCCTAGAAATGTGGGAATAAGGCATTAATCATACTCATATTAAACTGGTACTTGTGTCAAAAAGGTATTCAAATCAGATCGTAACAGACCAATTTCTATCTAAGCATGTAAGTATTGCATGTGTCCACTGAAGAACCTTCAAAGACACTCACAATTGAGGTACCTTTCCGAGCATAAAAATGCGTAGTTACGACACTGCAGAATTTACGTCCCATGATCGAACATTGCATCATAATGACCGCTTCGTGATAAATGAGCCACACAGGATGAATAAGGCGAACATTTACACAGAGATACGATTTTCTGCACAATATTCCTTGAATATTGATTTTTTCGCGGGTGGCGCCGAATCGTCCAGTGCCCGAAGGATCGGGCGGACCCAAGAATAGCGCCACTCGTCTGAAACGTGCCAATAGGTCACACGGTCACGGATCCATGCCCTTAACGACGGACGGAGCACTTAAACTTGTCTAATATCCCTCCAGGAACGAGGGGACGCCTGGTTTAAAGCATTCTCCGCTTGTCCGGGAATCCCCGGCCGGAGTGTCCCAGATGGCATGAGTAATGCACAATCGCTTCAGCCCCACGCGAGACCTGAACTGCCTTCGGCGGTCAGCCTTTCGAAAGTGCCGGTTAATTTCCATTCCCTCCCACCTCTCCCCCCGTCCCCACCCCCGCAACACGTGATCGGCAGGTTCCCGAAGCGTTGCTTTTATTGCAATTTGCCTCGATAACCCTGGCCACATTCTCTTCCCTCCGATACAGATCGCGGGCGACTAAATGTCCTCGGACCCCTCCGAGTCAGCTAAAAGATAAGATTTCATGCTCCCAGTAGTAATTTAAAGAGATCTGGTGCGAGGACAGAAGTACGCTAGCAGTGAAGTTCATAGCAACTTGGTGCTCATGCGCTCCCAACAATCGGCTTTGTCGTAGCAAGCAGTAGTCCATTGACCAGAGTAACTCACCCGAAAAAAGCTGTGCGAAAGATGTGACGGTCTTTCCGCTTGGCTGACAGGGACCGTAATATGGTCCTTCCGAAAGACTTAAGTGTGGTAATACAGAGGATACAATTATTCCATAAAAAGAAGAGTTACTCGTAAAAATCGAGGAAAGAAGTTACTTTATCCGGAAGTTTAAACTTTCCGCAGGACTCGAGTAGCGAGGGTCTTAATGGTTTCGCAGGTCATTACACGAATTATCAACCTGGATTGTCAAAAAAAAAGAGAGCAACCTATAAGACTTTGCCACTCCGAAAAAAATCACCAATCCCCCATTTCCACGTTTCGCACGGATCTCAAGGGATCACCGCTCTAATCTTTAACAGTTCCAAGCTTCCCTTTCCCTTTCTCCGTGAGCGTGACTGGACTTCTCTACGACTCCACCATACCGCCCTCAGTGACGTTCACTCTGAATATTTCATGGACGACCCGAGCTCAAGATCCGTTCCCAAACGTACGCATATGGGCGCGTGGAAAAGATATATGAGAATCAGGAATGAGTGAAAAAATAAGTGGGAGACCGAAAGCTGAATGTGAGACGTGATGGGGAGGGAGATAGAAAGGAGAGAGATGGAGAGCGGATTGGCCTGAGGATGGCAGAGGCGGGAGGGAAGTGATAAGGAATGTTATGGGCTATCCACGGGCCTTAGTCGCAGGAAGATGTCAAGATGAGGAAACGACGCACATAGGTAAGGGAGGGAAAGGAATGGGCGGGGTCGATGGTCTGAATAAATGGAAATAGGCGCGGGAGAGAAAATTAAGAGTTGGAATCTTGAAATATTTTTTTTAGAGAGTTAGGGAAATAATTTCTGCTCCTTGGGGGGAAACCTTTCTGCTTCGTTCCGAGTGAAAAAAATCCTCACCAAACGCTCGAATGAAAAAATATATTGACCAGGACGGATAAAAATCTTTCTTCTTCCCTCCAATGATCTTGTAAGTATGTCGTTCCGCTTCAACGACCTCCCGCGAAGGCTACAGTACGTAAGTATGAATAATTGCGCGATATATTTTCTAGGGGATTTCCTTAAGCCCCTCAATTGCGCATTCCCTAAGTGCCGAGTGGACTTTTATTTTTTATTAAATCAATTTTTAAACGTCACCCTCTAGGAATTGGAATCACATCCGGCTTCGTGATCTCTCAAATATATCTACGCAGGAGTACGTGTCGGAAATTAATCACGTAGAGTCAAGAGGAGATAAGAGCTCGGACAAAAATAAAAAGCCCAATATTTTAGCCCCAACATAGGCTACACACATTCAAACAATTAACGTTCTGAGTGACCATAAAAAATAAAAGAAGTGCAAAGTGTACATCATTGCATCATTCTTTCCGGAAATCCTCGCGAATGACACTATGCTCATAGCATTTCTATTATAAATAATCGGCAGTTTTCAAGCTTATTTCTAAGTCTTACAGACCTAATCAAGAGGTAAAACAGGTGTATTAATAACTCAAGACTTTCCAAAACTAAAAAAGGTATTTAAAACCCTTTATGCTCAGAGTATTTGACATTAGGAGCACGCAATTAAATTTTCATCAAGGCATTTCGTTATGAAAATACGATTCAAACACGAGAGTGTCAAATACATTATTTTTTAATCATAAATTATCTTCACTCCACCCTCTTGGTCTGCGCATGCTCGCACCGCTTTCCTTTCCCCTTCGATCCCTTTTCTTGCCCTTATCTCAACCATCCCACTCCCACCTCCCTGTTACAAGTCTCCCTGGGTGACTTACTTACAAGGTCACTTTTTTATGCAAATATTGCTTCGGATTTACGTGAGGAAGGCTCGAGGGCAAAGCGTGAAAAACGGGCCCGCAGGGGAAAGCAAGGAGTTGAAAGTTCAAACGGAAAAGCGCGGAAGGACGCCGTGCTTGCTCTAATGAGCGATGATATACAAAAATGTACGTTTGCCGATACGATTTCCTCCACTGCAACGCCACGTCACTTCCATTCGCCTCCTTCCGCCCAAAGCAGTCGCACCAAATCGACTCGTCACTGAACTCGCCCCGAGTATCTGCTTTTCCCTCTTTTTTTGCACGCCAAACATTTTTTTGCGGCGCTAATGACGCAGTGGGAATAGTACGGAACGTGCTCTGAGAAGCAACGATAAGGCGTGCGCGAGACTTTGCAGCTACAGCAGCAGTTTAAGCGATCAATAGCTCTCTGTTTAAGTATTTTACATTGAATTTGTGTTTATCGCGAGATTCTGACGAAGCTCATCGATTCCTACACCAAACAGGGTAATGCCATTCGGAGATAATATATCACCTCAATGTATAAATCGAGAAGTTTCAGGCATAATGTGGTGTAATTCGAAAATAATAAAGAAAATACAGTAACAATTTTCGTCTAGACAATTATCTAGTAGAAAATTTTTACAATATTTTCATTATTACCTCAATGTATATTTTAACAAATGGTTAGATTTAGGTTTAGGAATTCTGCAGACTTGCTAAGTCGGTCGCTGTTGCAAGAGATATGGCCATCATGATGAGGCATGAAAAATGTCAATTAACGTATGCAATGGCACTCATAAAAAGCAGACATATTTCCGAGTCAGTAAGTTCCAAAATAATATTTACTTTCAGATGATTGTTTACTTCATTCACCGCAGTGTATTTAAGTGAGTTCACCTCAACGTTGTTTTTAAGTTGCTATTCGGATATCACGCCATTCCTTGCGTTTGAAAAACCTGTATTTAATCTAATATGCAACATGCATATTACAGATTAACTTGAAAAATGTTATCGAATAGATACATCATCGACAGTGGAAGTCTATGATGGAAGATGGTTGACTTGCGTAGCTAACTTAACAACTTAATGAAACACTGTTTATTTTAGAATATTAACAACCTCCAAAAAGGTATTAGAAAACTAATTGTAGGCTGAATTTTCACGTCATCGTACCTAAATGATTTTATATCACTATGAAGTAACTAAAGTCAATAAGAGAAAATCGAAAGAAAAAGTCGACATACTGACATATTGATTGAAATGGTCAAACACACTATTAATATTATGAAGTATTTTAAATTTCAATTACTATTTAATTATACGCCATTCAACTACTACACGAGAAATGTTCTCTAAGTTAAAATAGAATTCTCATTTCGTATTATAAATCGGTGAAATTCCTTAATAAGTAATTTTACTTTTGATTTGGACGTTCAAATAACTTGAGTTCATCCCTTGACTTGGGTTTACAGTGCGAATAGATGCCGGTGGTTAACAGAGAAGGATATATATATATATATATATATATATATATATATATATATATAGTGTATTTCTGTCGGCACATAATTCCCAGCCAAAAACAAGCAAATTTCTGCGATACGTCGATTGACCCGGAACCATCTTACTTAAACCAAAAAAAGAGCCATTGGCGAAGTACCGTAGATGTACTCGTATTTTTCATTTTACTTCCGTCCGTAATTTCCGCTACAATGGAGAAAATTTGTTCAATTTGACTTAAGTAAACTGCTGAAAAATAATGAACCCACATCCCTAGAAAGAAAATTCTCATTCTCATAATTTTAGATAACGTAACTAATGTCGCGAATATGAAATTTAGCTATTCACCAATCAAATATAATGTCAACTTTCAAATGTAGCAATATTCATTAAAATTTCAACCATTAATGAGAATATTAGTAGTTTCATTCCATTTATAGAGGCATTAATTATTAATTAAAATGCAAAGGGTAATGTTATTACCACTGTGAATGACAGCCAACAATCTTGCAGGAAAGGGTAAAAGTCCACCTGGAAATGTTAATGCACAGAGGTCCAGCAGGTATTGCAAATAAGCGTGCTGTCCCATGGCACACATCTATTTTCCCCTAGATATTAAAGCTGGCACATCCTTCCTTTGAATGGGATCCAGCTCAAAAACGAATCCACCCCTCGAGCACCGTGACTGCGGACCCCAAAGGCGGAAAAAATGTTTTTTAATCCACAACCCTTAGATAGGTTGCCTGCAATCTCACCGCTCGTCTTACCCACACACACACACACACACACACACACACACACACACACACACACACACACACACACACACACACGCTGCAATTCCGACAAATACTTTTGGTCCCCATAACGTTCTCGATATGACAAAAGAAAAACCTTTCCCCACACCTCCCCCCTTAAAAAAATGAATAATGCGCAGCACTTTCTCCGAACGCCCACACTCAAGGCACGAGGAGGAGAAATAAAGGGAGGCGGGATCAATAACGGCCGCATTAAGGATACCAAAATATGCGCGATGAAATAACCTATTTTTCCTAAAGCGGGGAGAGAGGAGGGGGATGGTTGGAATTCTTCCAAGTCCTTTCTCTCGAGAGTATCCCCGTCACGAGGGGATGCTCCCCTGCCCAACTACCACCCCCTCACGCCCCATCCCCAAACATCCGTCCGCCCGTGATACTCCCGCCAACCCCCACCCTCCCAACGCCCTCCTATCCCAAGTCTCCCGGCCCGGTGCGGCTGTCGTGGAGGAGAAACAAAAGGGTGTCATCCACCTCTTCAAGGAAAGCCACGTTGAGGCTGGGGGTGAGTAGGAGGGTGCGTCCCCGCGAGTCTCCGTCTCTCTTCCTTCGCTGCTCCGTCCCGTCCTCCGTCGCCCGTTGTCACTCAAGCGAAATTGCCCGGCGACAGAAGGAGATGGTTTTTGAAACGGTTGGATCAAGGGTGAGGGAAGGAGGCAACGGCTAGGTTTCGCCACCACGGTGGAAGGCGGGGAGATTCCCCCGCACGACTGTCACCTGTTTTGAGCGGCGTGACAAAAGCAAAGGGAAGAAAAAAAACACCCTTCAAGGCGCAGAGGGATGAGGCGGGGGCAAGAGGGGGGTGTTGTCGGGGATAGAGCGAGTTGTGGCGGTGGGGCGAGTTGGATAAAAAGAGTATTAAATGGACGGGCGTGAAGGGGAGACGAGAATGGAGGGATGGCGTAGACGGACGGAGGGATGAATGTGTGGGGGAGGAGGATACCAAGGCGATGTTGATAAGGAAGTGGATGGGAACACAAAAAGGCGGGAAGGAACTCGAGCAAAATAAGGACGAATCTGAGACGCTCGGAGGAGACTGCGAGGAGGATTGATAATTAGATGGAGGGAGAGCGAGCTGGGAGAAGATATTGACGAAATGAAGACAGTATGACTAGCAGTGGAGGAACTGAGAGAAGGGAGGGAGAAGACAAGGATAAGAACGAGAAAGGAAACTGTGGAACGCGGAGAGGAGGTAAAATTAGGGAATGGACGCGATGAAGTATGCAAGTCAGAAATTTCTTAATGAATGCAAATTGAATAGGCTTGAAATTACAGTTGAACAGAGATAATTGCTTAGACGATTCAAATGCAATACCGAGGTACATCTGATATTAGTCCTATACCGCAAGTTTTTGTGATGATGTGGCGGTGTCTTCAGCCTAGATGATACCCTGTTTACTCATAAGTCTGATACAAAAACTGCTACACATATAGTCTGAAGGCGAGAGTGTTTACAAATTAAGGTGCTAAACTAAGATTCCAAGCTAGTTAACTTATGCGTTGGCCGAGTGCAAACACAAATTAAGTATGTGTTTAAGGAAGAGGCCTCCATTTCATACTGCATATGTATCTAAGGAAGAGGCCTCCCTTCAAAAAAAATATTTGAATACTTGATTTAAAATACATCGCTATCACATTCCACACCTATCTGATATATGATATATATTTTTCTTATTTTTCCTTCTACTGAAGCCGGTTTTTATAAACCTTAAGAATTTCTTCAGCATCAGCTGGATTAAAACTTAAAAATGCCTAAATACGTTAATTTTAGAGACAATTTATTCACCAAAAAGTAATTAGCCATGCGAAACGAAATTATTCAGTTTTACACTTAGGTAAGCCTGCATGCGTCACTGGTCCCAAAATTATCTCGATGAATTTCAATGGGAAAAAAATTCCACTCTCGCTGTTTTCGCATCGGTTCTCTAAACCGAACCATCAGTAATTATCCAATCTTTCAAGTGCTAAGATTGGCGTATCCGAATCATTAACTACACTCACGAAATCCGTTTTCACGAGGACAACATGAAACATCCGATGCGAGATTTGCCCCCCGTGACCTTCGGCTCTACCCGTCGATCCCGCTTCGCACGGGTCAACCCGGCGCCAAATTACCGCTCCGACCGAGATGAAAATGCTCGAAGAGACGTGGAGAGGAAAACAGGCGATAAAAGTGAGAAGATGAGACGATTTCGGAGGAGAGAAAAAAAGGAAGGTCACTCACTCTACTTGGCAAACTCCTTTAACAAAAGGCAATGAGATGATAAGAAGTAAATAGCATGTAATAGCGTCATAGAATGAGACAAAGAAAGAAGTTGCCAAAGAGATTCTAATCCGAATGTTGGCCCTGAATGAGGCCCGGGATAGAGATGGACGAGGTGGAAGTGAAGCTGATTATTTCCGTGCTCCCTTAAAAAGGGAGGCGATCATCCGGGAAAGATAAATGGAGCGCGCGAGGAAGAAAGCGACAGTGTGACGCGGGGAGGGGGGAGGGAGGTTGGGGCTTGGAATGAAGAGACATGAGCTCGTCGTCATTCATTCAAGGAACCCCGACGGATGTGTCCTACAATTTCATTGATACAAATGCCTTTAAATGCATCACCTAAATGAAATAATGGAAAATCTCTTTAACCTTTGCAGAATGATAACCAAAGTTGATATATCGAAATAAAATTGATTTCAGAACAATGGACTCTAGGCGTGGATTGAGCGAGATGATAATTTTGAGTTTACATCCTGCTAACTACGTGTTGCGAATGTAAAAAAATCAAATTTAGACATAAAGGCAACACGATGCTAAAGATAGAGAGATACACTTCTTCCATTTAACACTCCGTCAAGTATATAACAAACCCAATAATAAAATCATGAAGTCATCTATATAATAAAATAAATAAGCACAAGATGTAATTTTGCAGTAAAAACTAAGGGAGTTCAGACATGAAGACCCTAGTAAAAAAGCAACACAAGAAAATGCCCACAAAGAAGGGGGTGTAAAAAACCTGTGAAAACAATGCAAGATAGTAAAAAAATAAATAAATAAAGTACAATAAATAAATACCTAACATTATGAGATGAGGTATAATAGGAAGTGAATTTCGCCAGAAAAATATTCCTTTAAAATATTCTTAATTGTGTGGCACAAAAGTATCACCACATGAGGCGTCCCATCTATAACAGATCGTAAGGATATATTTGCCTTCGAAAAATTTTATACTGAAATGCCTTCCATCAAAATACCATCATATCTGCTTTACACATTTTTAGCTCTATGAAATCAATATCTTGTCTTAACACGTTTAGCTTTTAAAAAAACCGCAATAGTCAAAATATTTTGTGGTATCACAGATAGCTCTCACGCGAATGTAACATTTAAACTTACCGAGATTGGTATTTACGAAAAGAAACGACATTTATATACACCCCAGCAAGCAATATATTTCAGAGATTATCTATGTTCTCTGTGTGCTTTTATAGCGTTTCCATTGAAAGGACAGCGGATGTGTCCATAAATATGCTTGAACCACGCAGGAGAAGGGAAAACATAACGAGGGTTTAAACAAAAACTACTAAAAATTTCACAGGGCTTACTCATTCGATTTGTAAAATGTATATGACGTCCTTTGAGAAATTCCTCAGAGGCATGATTCATTCCGACCACTACCAGCAACGTCCAAGGTTTTATTTGTGTGACTTTTATGAAGGAATTATATCTCCACATATATTTCGAATTGACAAAACTTTTATCGCTGACGCTGTGGTCGATTCGGGGCAAATGCAGGGGGACGCCCGGCCGGCCGGCAAGCGGTTAATCCCCTTCCCTCTCCCGTTCATTCTCCTCAAGACAACGATAGGTTTACTGAGTGATGCTAAAACCACTCGATATAACTCACGTCACTTTTATGATAGACAACATTTCTTAATATCTCGCTTCAGCAGGCCCAAGGAGGAGTTTTCGTAGTTTGTATATAAATCTCACTCGCGACTCGCCCGTGAATGTAACTGTACCCTTATGCGCAGTAAATCAATCCTCCTCACGAATGCAACTTACAAACCAAAATACGGCCCCATTAATAACCTCTTCACTCCCTCGCAAACAGCCAAAATTCGATCTCCAAAACGCCTCCGCTACGCAAACGAATGGCTCAATCCATCCGGGCCACTTTCTCATTCTATCCCCCTCTCTCTATCTTCCCCACTCTATTTCTGTACCTAACCTTCTAGTAGCATGCGCCTTACATGACCTTAAAAACAACCATGTCGTCAGGTCTGCATTGGCGTAGTACCCCCTCGGCCGACTTTTCAAAAAAACCCACATTCTCTCCTTTTTTTATTCCTTCTTGCTTACTTTATGGTGTCACTTTAGCCAAGAGAAAAATGTATCTGAAAAGGACATATAATATCGAGAAATCAAATGTACAAACTAGGACGATACGCATTTATAAAAATGTGTAAACTGAAGTATGCCTCTAATATTCTTTAAACGAAACTGAATTAAAGTATTCATACGTCGACATTTTGAAAAAAATAGGATTAACCCTATGGCTGATGAAAATTAATGTCAAACGCCCACGAAGGGGTTGAGGATATGATTTAATGTTCCAGCCAGCATTCTCGCCACTCTTTGGGTGCATTATGAGGGACGCATTAATTTTGGGCCATAATTTTTTCTCCCATAAAATCTGATTAGATACTTTCAGATTTATCAAGAAATTTCACAAATCAGCAAGTGATATCTGATACGTAATATTCGCGTTTCATGCTCACATATACAGGTACATCCACTGCACGTTCATCATTTTTTGTAAAACACTGACAAACAGTATTACCTCGGCAATAAATATGAAGGCAATCAAAAGTACTTGTATAAATTAGTGGGAAAACATCTGTTTATTAATAGAAAGTTCTGTTTTTCTAGTATACGTAGGCTACCGGAGAGGTTTGAGAATACCATAACAGAAAAAATCTAGCGGTGCCATTCCTTGTTGTAAATACTTTTCCCAAGCAATATATGGAAAACCCGACCTATTACTTCGGCGAAGCGGAGAACATTTGCCATTCATTGGCTTAAAACGATGCACATTTATTTTTTCTTTGAATGATGCACGATTTCGAGTCGAAACAAGGCGTCGAAACAAACATGAGTATCTAGCGAGAGTTTCTAGTTCAATTTTATGCCGGTCGGGAATGAAATAATTTTCTGGTAAAGAAAACCAATGAAATGTCGAGATTCTACTGTGGTAGTGGAAGTAAGCCTGGGAGGAGAGATGAACCGAGTGGTAAAAGGCTCGTGCTGAAACTATATGGAGGGAGAGAGAAAGAGGCGCTCACATAGGACCAGGCCAAGCCAAATCATTTGGAGTTTTCATAGGGAATATAGTTACTTATCCATTGCTAACCTGAACTAATCATACTTTTTTCCTTATTTGTCAGCAAAAATGACCCAACAGCATGTTTCACCAATGATTATCCACATGCGTTGATATCATTTCTCGGAATCAAGTTTGATGGCGTGTAATTACATAATGTTCAACCCTATTAGACATCCTTTCTTCCCTTCCAATTCCACCAGAATACGGCAGAGGTGGCAGTGCCATAGGTTATCACAACACGCGAATATTAATTGTAGTCAGATTTTTCATTTCAATACATGCGATACCTTATTTAATCTGAAAATTAGAACCCCGTATTGAGTGTGACCATAGTATGGCCCTAAACTTGGTATTTTCCCTTAAGCACGCCAATAAGGTGTGGAAAGTGAGACTTCCAGCAGAACGCAAACTTTCACTCACGCCCTCCCCTCGGTCCCATTTCTGGCCGAAGATTTGGCAAAACCAGGCGAGGAGCGATGGGGGTGAATGAGGGGCGAGTCGGGGGGGGCATGACGAGCGGGGAACGGGGGGTGGTGGAATCCGTAGAAGTTTGCCCCGTCGCCGGGGCGCCGAGGGATTCATGGCACTCCCTCCGGGGAAGAGATAGGAGTGGGGTGCATTGGGGTAAGGAGAGGAGGGAAATAGCCGAGCGCAACGAATTTATTTCTTACTCTCGCCGTCATGGCATTTTTGTGCGACAACGCGGAGAACTCATCAGATGATTTTAATCTCCTTCGGCTTGGCTGGCACGCCCAGCGCCGCATAAATCTAGTGCCAACTTCTCTATTGAAATCTGGAAGTCGACTTTGACAACCTGATAAGCAATATATAATGATAGAAATAGTGGAACAAGTCCAAATTGAATAGTGAACACCGATTTCCTTTAATTATTTAAAGTCCAAGCAGAGATTCGTTTTAAAACCATACGTGGTACATAATACTTGTGGTTTATTTATGTGGTTAATTGAGTTTAAGCAACAGGGACAAATAATAAGCAGCCTATCCCGAGACCTTCAGTTATGTAGAGAAAATTTTGGGTAGTATAATATTGGAACTCTGTTTTTCCAAGCAAACGCTCTTAAAAACTCCTTTTCTCCTATACTCATAATTTCAACCTCGTGTATGCTGATATTACAAATACCACTATTAAATACTATATTTTATTCGCAAAACAAAACTGTAAACACAGCCATCAATCTCAAGGTCGGTTTGTTAGGTGAGGGTAGATTTCACCCAATGGTAAGGCCTACAGCGAGTGAAATTCACACATCAGGATAGGGGGCAGTTCCTTTCCCTATACCAACTATGGCTCTTGGTAAAGCTGAGGGTGCCCAGAAGCGTGTCCGAGAATCAAACCCAGGTTCTCCGGTCGATAAGTCCGACGCTGTACCCCTGGACTACTACGTTCCATTTATTCCCATATAGTGTTTCAATTAAATTATAATTAAGGTCATGTTTTTGAATATCAAGATGGCAAAATCCAAAGATATAGAGAGGTTGAGACCCTTTCATTTATCAAACTTCGTAACTACAAAGTGCTAAACGACTTCATGCAGATTATATTAATATGCTTCAATCCAATTATTCTCAAATAATAATGTGCACCTTCTGATGTTTTCCACCATTACTTTTGCAGACCATTAATAGTTCCATGGTGTTAAAATTCTCTTACTTAACTTTTTTTTGAGTTGTTTCTGATTGCCACTAAAGAATGCGCCCAAAGAGGATACCCCTGTATTTGAAGCGTACGTAGCACCAGAAAGCATCTAAAACTCCACTTGTTCATCCGCTTATTCCGCTCTGTTCTCTTTCAATTCCTTAATCCATTAGTTTCCTTTTCTTTCCCATAATCGCTTTCCTACAGAGACAAATATCCATTCTACCATGCCCACGGTCCCATTCCTCTCTCGTGTCTTTTCTTCCTCGAGGGGCACAAAAGAGCAATTTCTGTTGCTTTACTATTATTGTATAAGATGAGTGATATTTTTTTTAATTTTACCCAAAAAGAGATTTAAATATAGTTAGTTTTTAGCAAAAGAATCTATTGAAATAATATCCAAGAAAGAAGTGATTTTCAGCGTTCTTTCAGGAGGAATAGGATGTATGTTTGTACGTAAAGATGGTAAAGTGGAGACCCTATTTTATTAAGGTAACCGTGTATTTTCTTCAAAGATATGGGGTAATACATGATTGAGCGTGTAATTTCACTCGCTCAGCTTCACAGTGGAGTCATCACCAACGTAAGCATTGGCTGACCAATTCAAAGAACGACTATATAAGAGTGAGGGGAGCTTTGCAAAACGTGCTTTAATAATGCTGAAACCATAATTACAAAAAAAGGGCGCAATATCTGCTCCATGAGGCAAATAGTAGTCATCAATACATTGCAGTAGTTTATATTACCTTCGTGGGCAATTAGAAACTTCCATTTCCGAGATATCCTCAGGGTTTATTTTTCAAAACTATAAGTCCATTTACATGCAGTCTTAAACTCAATTTTAATCTCATATATATTCTGTTAAGAAGGCATTTACCAGGGTCAGAAAAAATAAGAGTTCTTATAATTAAATATAAGAAAAACATGTTACAGCATCAATCTTGAAATGTATCCTAACGTTCTTTCTTCGAATCGACAAAAATAATTCCTATTTTTGCAGCAAAGATAGATTTCTTTACTCCCCACTTAGTTTTCCAACGATTGGTGGGAGATTCAAAATATCATTAATGAATGAATATGTAAAATCTAATTCATATAATCGGTGTAATGAGGCAATATGATCAGTCATCCACTGCTACTCGTATTATGCAGACAACGGTTTGAGTTTAAAAGTAAGAATTCCACACATTTCAAACCGACTGCGACACTCAATATTTCTCTCCCCAGTGTACCCATCTCTCCTTACGTCCACTTACATTCCATTCCCCTGCTCATCATCCTCCCTCTCCCTCCCACCAAAGCTCCTGAGAGGGTGCCTACCACTCGACATCTCGTTCCCATAATGCCAACCCATTGACGACCTCCGCTCTCTCCCGAGAGAAGGCTTTTTTTCCCGAGAAGAAAGGCGCATGGGAGACGTCGGGAGTATTCGTATGAAGGTGCGAGACGAAAGGCAGGGCGAGGTCTTAAGTGTGATAAGAGATGCCAGGGAGATGAAAGAGAGAGAGAGGGAGAGAAGTCGACATAATACCAGTTGCGACTTGGTTATTGCCACCTGACAGAAACGTCGAGAGACATGAATCAAGCAGCTGGTCTCGTTAAGTCCTCCCTTACTAATGCATGCATGCATATGCATACACACACGCGCACTGGAGGGGGTCTGATTGTGTGTTTTATTACACGTCACACTCTCGGCTGAAGCAATAATTCTCCCCCATAAACAATCGTTCGAGTTCTGAGCCCCTCTCCACCCGATTCCCTCGCCGCCTCCGTAACCTCCTCCCCCGCCAGCCCTCCCGCCGCCCCGAAAGATATTAGCATTTGGACGGAAAATGAGGAGCGCAGCATGGGAAAACTCCTCAAGGTGGCTTATACTACGGAAGCAGTTCGGAATAAAGGCATGACACGATCATAAATAAAGGAGATACAGGGGATCCAAGAGCGTTGCTCAAGAGAGTGAGGGAAAACAAAAGGAGGGGGGAGAGCCACGAACATCTCGCAAGTGAACCAATTTCACCGAGGCCGGCGATATATTACACAGCCCTTTCTCACATCCGTAACCGGAAGTCTTTAGATGAAGAAATAATAACCGAGGAGGTGAATGAGGAAAATGGTGCTGAATGTTTTATGCTGCCTCGCGACACTGCACGGATCAACGTAAAGTGAACACTGTGAATGGAAAACTGCCGTCAATCGCACAATTTTATTTCTGGGGAGTTAAATGGCCTGTGCCAGAATCGCACGGATGAATGAAATAGGCTATTCCCGAGAGCGATGCTTATTGACAAAATCAACATTCTTAACTTTACTTGCTCCATATCCGAGGTCCATCTCAATGCAACACTGATACAGGAGCACAGTTTAAAAATTCCTAATACGACCCACCTTTAGCATGGAAATAAAAACGAAAAAGAGACCACTCTGCAGCCATTAATTTTATTGAAAACACTGTCAAAATTTCTACCGCGGAGGACATCGATGTGCAAAAAGAAAATTTGCAGTGGATCGGCGAGAGGGGAGGGGATCAAAATTCGACTCAAAAAAGAATTCCACGATTAATAAACACTCCACAAAAGAGGAAGTTGCGAGCTTCAAACCAGTGAATGGCAAAGGCCTTCCATTTAATATTTAAACTGATTTAGTGATGAATTAAAATAAACTCTACCGAAAATTTACAGGGATGATCTAAAATAAAGAGCTCAGGCGCTGTTCTTGCCACAGTTTCCTTCGCTTTATGAGTTCAGGAGTTGAGGATGGATAGGAGAGTATGGGTCGCGTTAAAAACCGGTTGGTGACGTGACGGCAATGTAATTCAACAGACATGATCCAAGTCAATGATGAAAAGCCGAGTGCTGAAAGCAGCGAAAAGGCGGGAATTGGAATGAGGGAAGCGAACGCTCGAGTCCCGGGGAGCCAACACTTGGGCCGTCAGTTTTGCCCTCCGCATGACCCACTCCACGTGAGAACGTTGCCTACAAAATTAAAAGTAGGTCGTCCTCAAGCTGCAAAAGATTTCAGACGGTTAAGTTATGAGCGGATCTTTTTCCCTTTTTATTTTTTTTTAATCCTAGGTACCAGGAGCGGAGAGAGAGCCTCCCACCAATTCAAAATCTCCCCGGCGCTGAACCCCACACGCCTCGCGGTCGTTCCCGCGAAACTCGGCGAACTATGCATCGCCGGGGACTTGAGAGCGTTTGTGTGGCTCCCACAATTCTGCACCACCCTCCTCCCCTCTTCCCATTTCACACACACACACGTGGAAACCCCTTTCTCCGGCACTTCCTCGGCCTTTTCACAAATGCCTAACGCTGTTCCGCCACACAGCCCCTCCTCCATCCACTCTCTTCCCTCCCCCCTTGCCTTCCCTCCTCCCTCCCTAAGCTTCCTTCTCCCGGTCCCTGGTGAGAGCGGGGATTCCCGGACAATAGCGACAGCGCTCGGCAACAGGGACAATAAAAAATATTTAGTTGGTTAAAATTAAGAGGAAATGCTTACCTAGTTCTGTATTCGAAACTATTTTGCAAGACGATTCGAGAGATGGATTTGAAAAAAAATACCAACGGCACGGAAAGAGGATTTCTTTTAATTTTTTTTTAAAGCCACTCAAAAAGGACGCTGTTCTTTTGGGGCTGCCTTTCATTATTGAATTGGGTTTTGCTACATTCCGTAATTTTCAGCGAAACGAACAAGGATACATTCAAGGTAGATTGAGGATAACGAATTTTTGTCGAAACTGCCGTCTATGCGGGCATTTAGATGACAAATTAAAAGCATCTCCTTCGCATCATTCATCATTTTTTTCAGAATTAATTCCAATGCAGATGGTATTCCAACAAATATGGAGAGGGATTTTAATGTAAATCAGAGGACTCATTTCTTTTGCTCTCAACGATCAATGATTAAAATATCAATAATATTTCATTTAAGGCTAAGCAAAGGCTCTATTCAAAAAGTGGGAACGTGAGATACATCTTCATACACCCTCCCAGCTCTCCTTTTTTGCCATCGACGCGTCCAAAAACCGTTAACCTGACTATCTAAACCCTTCAAAAATGAAAAAAATACGATGCCCAACCTAATTGGAATGAAAATAACAAAAGGAAAATCACTTTTATTTGGATGAGTATCGGGCGATATTCGAAATATAAAAACCATATAGAAGATTCATAGTATTATATCGGTACCTCGTATCAGTGCTTTTATCTCTCAACTCATCATGCGATCCCCATAGTCGTTGCCAACTTCCCGCGAAATCAGCTCTGTCGGAGGCGTAAATCTCCGCAATCGCTAACCATTTCATTTGAATTCAACCATTATCAATTCCGGATGTGGGCGGGGAGGGGAGACGGGGGAGGGAAATGATTGCGAGGGGTCGGATGGAAATTCACCTGTTTGCTCAAGTAGAGCCGCTAAAACGGGAGGGCTAATGAAGACCGTAAAACAGCTAAAAACGAAAGGCGGGAAGAAGGGAAAATAATTACTATGATCAACGGGAAACTACTTAGCGTCCGTGCGAGGGAATATTAATCAGAGGCGTTTGGGGATGGGAGATAAGAGGAGGAGGGTGTAGTGAAGACTGGGAAGGAGACGGAGAGAGTGTGTGAAGGGGAGGGCGATGGGATTTGGCGGAACCAGGGTGTGCGGCAAGAGGGAGGCGGGGGAAGAGAGGGGAGGGAAAAACGGATAGATGGACGGCTCCCAGTGAGGGGTGGAAAGGCGGACGAGAGGCAGGCAGTCGGCGGCGTAACAAAGGGGCGGTTGTGTTGGGAATGAATGGTTTGCGAGTACGGGGAAGGCGGACTGCGGAGGTGAAAGGGGGTGAGGGGAGTGAAGGAGAGGGTACGTGAGGAGTTGAAAAGAACCCGAATTGGAGTGAAGGGAGGAAGAGATGGAGTGGGAAGGGAGAGGAGAGGGGTGGAGGTGGGAGGGTGAACGGAGGAGATGGGCGAGCACTGGCTTTAAAAGTGAGATGGGGTGGGGGAAACACAAATCAAATATTCGGAGGGTGGTTAGGGTGGAGGCGGGAGGGGATGGAGAAAGGGGGAGGGGGAGCCAAAAGGATCCAAATATTCTTCCGCTGCCGGGTCGGTCGGTCGCTTGATGGAAAAGTTGGGGGGAACTGGTTTGAGAGGACGCGAACGGACACAATCCCATTTTGATTAATGATTTTGCGAGTTAATGACATAAATGCCCAGTATAAGTGACAAAAAGGTTTGAATCTGATTTTAATGGATTACAATAGAAAAATAAATACGGCTCGCTTGGCAAAATTTTTCGCGGTAGAAATCAAAATTCGATGCAAACAAATGGAATAGGTTAAGCGAATTTTAATATAAATTCTCCTGGGTTGTTCATGATATTTCGGCTCGAGATCTCTTTGCATAGGCAGGATAATTTGCAAGTAGTCCTTATCCCACCCAAGCATTGCCTTTAAAAGTATAGTATCTAAGTTCTAGGGAACAGAGAATCGGGTAGGTTCATCTTAGAGGAATCATCATCACCACCTGTATATAGGTTACAGTGAACAGCTTTTCATTTATTTTAGCGGCACCTCATTAGTGTTTTAAGAAAAATGAAATGACTTCTCTCCAGAGAATACATAGGTCTTTTGCTAAACAATGTGACGGCTGTTACATTTAAAAATGCTTAAACATCCTCGTCCATAACGATCAAATATATAATGATAGGTCTTTTCAATGTATATTCCAAAAATAAAATAAATTATGTATTTGAGCATAAATATTTTTCATCTATTTCATCATCCTTGCAACATTATATATCTTATCAAACTTTCAATACAACTTAGCCCGTCTTATTCCGTAATATTGAACTTAGAATCGGTTCATCCAAGAGGTGCGTCATCCTAACACGGCGAGTTTCACATGTACATTATCTCAATTTAATTTTCTGCTGTAAATTAAATTCAAATGAAAATATTTAACCGGGAATATTTCGTAAAAATAAAAGCACTATTTCACCAGTTAGATGATTATCACAATGCGTTGCGATGCCCAAGATCAAATTAAGCGCAGGATAATGGCCTCATTACGATACGATAACGCATATTTTTTGGCTCAAAGATAAAGCAAAATCCTGTCCAATATAATGGCAACTTATGATCCTGGAAAGCAATCTTGGATCTTTATCATGCACTCGTGCTATCGTAAACATCAATATTTACGTGAAAGATAACGAAAATATTTTTATTCTCCAAATTTCGTCATTTTCCCGCAATGCCACGAATCAATGAATCCGTTTCGCACGATTCACAATAGAAACTGCGTTATGGGGGGAAAATTACGCCATGGGTAGCGATAATGCGAGGAAAAACAAGATCCACGATCGTTGTCAGGGACTAAACAACGCTAATCAACATAAATGCAAATCCGCAGCCCCGGAACACCGCAACGGCTCAAAGGGATCGCCGCCCTGGGGGGGGGGGGTATTCGCGCGTGCGAATTGTGGACGCATACGAGGAGCCCTCGATAATCCGACCACTGAGTATAAAAACGGATGGAGAGGCGGCGGCCGGGGCAGGAAGCGGTGGAGGGAGCGGTGGAGATGGCGGGGGAGGGTTTCCTGATCGAAGGAGGGTGGCCGGTGGTCTCGGTGCGGTAGCTTTGGCGGAATAAAACCGCGGCGGCGTCCCTGGCCGCTTCCCCGCCGAACCTACTTCACCACCCGCAACGGAACTTCGTAAGAGAGATTTAGTGCACGCGCGGACGATATAAAAAAATGCAGTGGGGGAGGAATGTGAGGGAGGGATCCTTGGGAGTATGGGATGGGCCCTGACTAGACGCATAAAACATCCTGCCATTTTTTATAGGAGGGAGAGAGGGTTGGGGGGGATGGAGGCGGGCAAGGGTGGGGGGTGGGAGGTAGGTCCCGGTAGCCGGCATCCGTTTTTATTATTACGGCCCCTCTCACGCGCGAGCCGCCCCCGTAATCGGGATTGATGACGCACTTTTTTTGGTGGGCAAGGGCGAGAGATGATGGATGACCCCCGGACAACGAACGTCCCTATCACCTATGCCTCCATCTTCCTACACACACACACGCTCCCTCCTAAGAACCCGCCCCCGAAAACAATCCTCCCTCTCCTTCCCGCCGCCCCACATGATTCGCGAATGAATCGGAAATGAGGTGGGCGGACGGCGCTCGCGTGCCACCTCCACCCGGAGGGGGTTGGAAGAGCGGCACTTGTGGGTGTACCTGCTGGCACCCGGGGGCGGGACGAGGGATCGACTCGTTGGGCCGATCGACGGGACTCGGGTCGGCGGGGATGTTGTTCTTGAAAATTCCCCAGAGGGTGTTTTCGCGGAGGGGACCACCGCCCACTAATCGCCCGAATGTGAAAACACTTTCCCCCGGCGGCGCTTTAAGCCCCATCCATCGCTCTGACCGCGGATCTGCCTCGCCCTTCCGAATTTATTACGTCTCTTCTACGCAATCAATTATGCACCGTTGCCTGGGGCGCTCCGAAGGTGGAATGGGGAGGGGGTTGATCGCAGCCCGGTAAAACATTTAGCTTAATAAAAAAAACACCCGAGGTGATAGTTTATGAACTGGAAACGCTATTGGATAAACGACCCCCAATTTACTTCGGAATGCAATAACATCCGCATAAATATTAATGGTCTTAGCTAAGAATGTTTCAATATTATTAAGAGAATTAATCTAAGATTTAAAGAATTATTTATGAACGGAAATTATTTGCTAAATCTTCAACTTCTCTTGTTGAATTACCAGTATAAACTATGAGGCATCATATTTAGTATCGGCAACTACATTTGGGCTAATTTTTGAAAGTGATGACGTCTTTGCATAATTATTATTCATCTTAGGTTCCCGATAAAAATAAGGCAAGTTTTACAAAATTACATGCATCACACCACTGGCTCTATAAACAGGCAAGTAATGAGTCTAATATATTTTTAAAAACAACATATTTACCATCTAAATGCCTATGATGCAATCATAATCACGGAAACACAGAGGCGTCACAGTTAATATTTAATGACGATCATAGTTTCACCACTGTATGGTATCAACATTCACCATCTAATGATACCACACAGAGTCCACCCATACACAGCAGATACCACCCATGGACGTCAAAGAATATTAATTGTGGAAATGCTGTGTTTCTGTAATATGTACGAGTACAATGGAGTAATTCCAACGAGGAACGGCTAAAGCAGTGTCATAGTCCTATCATCACACTGTTTTGGTCATTCTCTAATGAAAATAAATACAAAAAACAATTCAATTTCCCGAATAGAACAAAAATGAAATATTTCTAGACAGGTTTCAGTCAAAAATACTTTCTTTCGCATGGAGCCACTTTCCCTCAAGCAAAACGAGGAAACTACCTCAAGTGACGAGGTAGCAGGCGGCAAGTTAATCTTTTAAGACGGATGGTACTTCTCATATTGTCCGATCGATCAAAAATGCCTCTGACGTCGTCACCGATAAATCAGGTGAAAAAATACAGTCCCTGATTCCACACTTTTCCAGGGTTTTCGGAAATAAACCCATTATTGAGTACACGACGCATTAGGAAGTTTGTCACGGGAAGTTTCCCGTGGTGAGGCGACTTCGGCCCGGGGCCAGGCGCCATTCAAACAAGAAGAAATGTCGGGGTCATAGGTGGATGCAGGTATTGGGATAAGGTGTTTACGGCGACATGTAACCAAGTATTCTCCGGGCCCTGCGGCGCTTCCAAACTGGGAGCCTTGGTATCCTCTTCGGTAATGGAACACCTCCCACGGACGCCCAGAGGGTCAATCGGCTTCATACTTGACGCTTGCATGTTCTTACTTCGCCCACCTAGTAAACTTCCCCGGGAACTCTAAATCCGCTATCCTATCCATTCTTCAGTATGCGTCTCTTCCATTCTTCCTTCCCACAACACTCGAAAAATTGACATCCCTCCCTTCGTGTGGCATTAGAAGAACCCGCAGACAACCTCTGACCCCAACGTCATTAATTTTCATACTACTCTCCGCACAGAGTCTCTTGACCTTCCCTATAGTCTAAGGGTGGAATAATTCTCATTAATGGTTTTCGGGTAAAGATCCGTGCATGCCTCTCTCTCTACTCTTGCCTGTCCGCGGCACCATCGACCTCATCCTCCCCAGCAACACAGCCCCTTTTAAGCCTTTCGATAAACCCCCCAACAACCCGCGCACCCTGGCGCCCACCCTTCCCCTCTCTCCTTCTTGATACTCTCGCAAAACCAACCAGACGGTCCCTTTCAAAACCCTCCCTTCCGCCCTCGTCCTTCCCCCATCCGTCTCAACTTCCAAACTACCAGCACAAAGGTCGGCGTTTTCCCTCATCTTCGCTCCGCCCAACACGGAAATTCCTCCGGCGGGCCTCTATTCCTCCCCTTTCTCCTCCTCCTCCTCCGCTACTTCTCCGCATCCATACACTTCATTTCTCGCTCTTATTTCCCATCCAAACTCTTAGACTTCCGCCGCCTCACTCCCTGCACTAAACCCTCTTCTCACTCCCCTCCCGCGACCGCCTTAAGCTCCCCGCCCTGCCGTTACCGTTAATTCTCAAGTCTCCGCCCTCGCACCCACCCCATATCTCCTTAACAGGCACCGAAATTTCTCCTGCCACACCCCCCCCCAAACCTCTCCAATACTACTTCGTCCTCCTTTCTTTCCCCCACCCCCCCTCCTCTCCCCGCTTCCACTCCTTCAAATTCGCAAACCTCTGCCCCCTGAAAACTTTCCTTCCTCGGATCCATCCACCTCCCCCCCTCCCCTTCCCTCTCTTCCCTCATCTCTGAATCCCCGACGGCGGCGTAGGTCGGAAAACAAAAATTCCTCTAACTCTATCATTCGCTTATTTCCTTCCTTCCTCCGAATTTTTGGGCAAACCGATCAGTAGTCCCTCCCCCCCTTGCAGGCAGTTTATGCCACAAGTTCATGGCTCCAGACGTTACCGACCGGGGAAGACTCAAGACGAATTCATTTATGCGCACGCTCGTACGTATTCATAGTCTTCATAAGAAAGAGGGACGTGTCAAGTGAGCAAACAAAGGCGCTGAAAGTTAACTTTAAAGATCTATGCCTATGTCATCATAAAGTGAGCTATATTTTTTCAATCTTAGAATAAGGAATTGTCGGACAAGCAGAAACAACCAAGATTCACCTCCACGCTGATGACGAAGTAACTTTCGGAAAGAAGAACAATTTGACGAAGATTCTCGGCTCGAGGAAAAGTTAATGGGAGTAATTTGAAAGTTAAAAATTTGGATAAGAAAGCCGAAACAAAGTTAAGCAAATAAAATTATTATTAGCGAAACAAGGAAATGTCAACATGAGACTAACGAAAAAAATGGATAAAGACAATGATATTTTGTAATAAACACTTCACTTTAAACAACAAAATAATTGAATAAACAAGAAATATTGGAAACAGCATAGTGTAAGCAAAGAAGATGCATCACCAGAAGAAAGGTTCAACAACATTAGAATTATTTTAAATGCTTAAGTTCTCCGTAAAAGGTGAAAATATTAGCAATAGATACAAATCTTAATTAATTAATAAATCACATTGGAAAGAATCCTCGGTCTGAAGTTTTGCTGAATACAACAATGGAAGGAATTTGAAAAGACACAAACAACACCCAACAATAAACTTTGAGAAGTAAGTAGTGAAATAAGAGGAGATTAGGGATTTAAAATTTTTGAAAAGAAAACTTGTTATGGGACTTAAACCAATACCTAGGACCTCTAACTCCGGAATAAGATTTATCCAAATCATTGATTTCCGTCATAGAATACCTCTTGTAGTTCAGTCAATCCCACGCATTTTTTTAATCTAAAGATTACAGAAAGCAAGTCTAGAATTTATATGAACTTTTCTTTAACATTAGAATCCACGATATTTTAATTCAAGAAGATCCGCGAAGAACCATAAAAAATTCCATTAATTTTTATTCCGCGCGCGTTGACGTCACTTGTTGAAAAACCTGTATTAGTTTTCGAATAGGTGAACTAAATACAAAAGAGCACGCCTTACTTTTCTCGGCTATTTCCTTCCTGACGCAACCTTCCCGTAATCCCATCGTCCATACATGTTCATCGTAATCATCCTCTCCTCACCTTTGAATCAGCTAGCGCGGGACCCCATTGGTAAAACTCGCAATCATCTTTTAGGGCCCATGCAACGTCCAGCCAGAATTGCGAGAAAATGCTTCCCATCATATGGGAACACTCTTTTGCGATTTTGGAGGAATAGTGATCCCAACGTCGACATCCTTTTACGAACAAATGTTTCCATGGGCACATGGGAAAAAACGATAGATTTTACATTATTTTTGTGAACACGTCGCTTTTCACACAACCCGTCATCCAACCCTGTCTTCGCATGCCTTTTTTTAGCATTCAACGCAGCAAAACGCGAAAATTTTCATATTAAAATCAAATTACTGGGGTAGACGACAGAGTACCAGTGCTTTTTACCACACATCCTGGTGCATATCTCCCCAATTTATTGAAAGGTAATAAATAAAATAACTCATCCATGTCAAAAGGAAATCATCATATCCGGTTTCTATCCTCCAAAGATATGTATTACACACTAAGCTATCAAGTAACAATTACTAAACCCTTTTAATTGCATAATTTCATGATATAGTTGGATTGTAAATAGAAATGGCACGAAAAATAGTAGTTTTACCTTCTGGCAACCGTTAGTGAATGAATAATCCCATATTTACATGAATCATTCCAGTTTCATTCATTTTAATATTCTTTCGCTGCCAACTTAACATCTGACAATCATAAAAATTCAAACATTGAGAAATGTAGGTAATTAACAATATAACATTGCGGTTTTATTTCCTAACCTTTAGATGTTGACGCTAGATTTATACGTATTACACGCACCAGTTGTGACCTCTTACCACACACTCTACAACTTAATTATTGGGAAATTTTCCAGTCACCTCATTGGCCTGTGTTGATGCCTATTAAGAAAATTGCAAGCTCGTATTGTGACTTTATCATCAAAGGGAGAATCGAGGCTCCCACGTGAGATGGGCCATTCAAATTATGACAAGTTTCACTTTCGTGGTGTTAGTCAATTATAGGGGTTCTCTTTATGAGAGAGGAATCTCTTTTTGCATCCAGCCGTTCGGAAGTCTTATTTCGTATTTCATTTGGGTGACCTATCTGGTAATGTAGATTGAGGGTGGGGAGGAGGATGCATTGATTTCACCGATGTCCTGAGTAAACTTCAACGTCCTTCAATTCCCTAAAAGTACTCAATACCTAAAAATCCATCCTTTCCAATGATTCCATAAAGCCTCTAAATTTAGTTCTGGGGTGAGAAAGATTCTAGTATACGTCCAAACCGGTCTTCGAAAGCTTATTTCCTTCCCTTATTCATCCTATTTTCAAACACCTCCCCATCACCAATCCCCTTTCCATAGGTTCTCCTTTATACAACCCCTTCGCTTTCTTTAATCTTTCTCGGCGTTCTTCACTCACAGCGGCCATAACTCTCCGCCATAGAACGTTCCAGCGTTTATGTGCTTTCAAAATGATCCGGCGACCTTTTTTTTATTTTCCTTCTTGCCTTATATTGAGGATAAAATGAAAAAAATACACTTCGGCATCCGAGATCACGGCCAAGGGGGCAACTGTGGAATGCTGGAGACACGGCGAGATGAGGCGGATAAAGAATCGTGAAGGCAACAGAAGAGCAACGGACTCAACAATTTCCCCGAGGAATCAATTTGCTTCAAGGACACTTAGCTTGCATCTGCTCCGGTATCACCTTAATCCCTCCACTTCCCGTTCCTCATGCTCTCCGAGACCTTCAAATCTTCGATACGTTCAAAAAATTCAAGTTTAAATATCCTTCTTAGGCCCTGGAAATGATTTTAAAAAAAGGATCGCTCTCTTTCCCGAAATATTTACGTGTTTCTAAGTGCTTGAGTACATCGCGAATTGTCTCAATCTGATTTATACGTGGAGAGCCGAAAATACTAGTGCGCAATGGAAATTAGAAAAACGTTTTGCGTAACACAAAAGTACATTAAATTTGCAAATCCCATGAAATGACGCCATTGATCCCATTGCGTGTGCGTGGGAGAGAGAGAAGCGAGAGAGGGAGACGATTGATGGCCTCCTGTCAAACTTGTTCGTATATTCAGCAGGAAGAGGGAAAGAAGATTCGAGAAGACAGCGGCCCTGTCTAGATCAACGGACATTTTTTCGTAGGTATTTATTTTTTCTTATGGTTGTGAGATGAGTAAACGTTTCAACAATATGCAAATAATGAATAATAGTCACCAAAGTGGATGATTTTGGAAGGGGTATGATGTAGAAAAAATGTGTGATTTTGGACGGAGTGTAATGTTGGACGGAGTGTAACGTTGGACGGAGTTGGATGTTGCTTTGTAAGGTATGAACCTCGGTCGTATGCGATGGTACAGGTACGGTTGAGAATTCCTAAAAGATCTTTAAGTACCATTATTTTTAAATGCATTTTGTTTCATCTATGTTCTCATATACAAGCGCAAAAATATTTCCTAGACCGGGACTTGAGCACCAACAGATCTTTCGACTTGCTGGGCCGATACTTAAACCTTCTAATCTTTTTTTAACTTTCTTTTCCTAAACCTCCCTTTTCCTATATCTATTTCCATGCGAATGAATATATATATATATATATAAATATATACATATATATACATGTGTGTATGTGTATATATATATATATATATATATATATATATATATATATATATATAGTATATATATATAGTATATATATATACGTATATAGGTTATTTTTTAAATCGAATTTGTAAAAAATCTTTGGGCAAGGGAAATAGTTTTTTAGGCTAAAGGGAGGAGCTCACTACACTATTTTAAGTACCACCGTTACCCAGCTATTTCGTCCTGTGACTAGGTAACTATTCTTGCATCATTAAAGGCTTCTCAGAGGAGATGAACCATTAGGAACACGAAACAAGAAATGCAGACTCGTAAGTAATTAGGGTGTCGGCTTGAGAGGACGATGAACATTTTCCGTAGTAATCGCTAGTGGGAAGTTTCCTTGAAAGTTTACGACGTCCTATAGCAATACGTGGCACAAATGGCGTTCTCATTATCCTCTAACCCATGTCACAGAGATTTTGCCAAGGGGCACGACGAGACTTGTTTAATCTAGTACATGAAATAAGGATTTCATACCATTGATGGAGTCTGACCTAAGGGAGGAAGTCGACAAAGGAGGCATGAGTACACGATGAGAACAGTGAACATGCTTGAAAGACACCCAATATTCCCCCAACAACAGAGAAACTCACGAAATAAAATACTCTCTTTTCCACATTTCTTTTGATCATCCAGCCACCGTATTTCCTCAAATTTATAACAAAAACACAGTTTTTAAAAGTTATTCGAAAGGGTCACCACTCCGGACGCCACCACCGGGTTACCATGGAAGCCAATACAGCCTAAGCACACGCAAATTTTGAGAGAACGTTTACGCTAATTCAAATGACAAAGAATGTTCAACTGATAAAGACGCTTTGGGATGACACTATTTTTTGTAGCAAATCGATTTAAGCCACTTTCTTAAACCACACTTCCCCTTCAAATAACTCTCAAGTCTCCGTAACGCTCCTCTACTCCTTTACCGCAGAAAATCGTCTCCTTCTCCACCAATATATCTTCAGAGCCAAGCTCACACTCCTCCAACAATATTTGCTCCGCCCGCCATAAATACACCCGAACGCTCGGCTTGAAGATTCGGGATCCGTTTTGTTTGACTGTCTGGATGAGCGTGCGCCAAAGCGACAGGAGTTGCCAGGGCCTGAAGGGGGAAGGCGCTCTGAATATTGGCATTAGACTTTGCCGTGTGTGCGGCTGCGTTGGTTAAATACCTGTCCCTGGAACGATTGCCAAAGAAGATCTTAACGAATCAAGGCAAGAGCAATTAAAATAGGTCCCAGAGATATTAAAACGTTAAGGTTACGAAAGGTAGATCAGCGACTCGATTTCCAAGTGAGGAAATCTTTAATTGAGACATATATTGGGTATTCTTATACCCTTATTTTTTTGTATTTGGTCATGCCTTGCAAAAAATATAATACTCCAACTACATTTTAATATACATATATATTTATATATATATATATATATATATATATATATATATATATATATATATATATATATATATAAGGAAGAAATAATTGATTAAAACCTGCTTGATCGTCTCTACACATAACGTTAGGAATTGTTTATCTAAATTCATGCCACGACATTCGCCCTTGAAAAGCAATTAAATGGTTGATTTTATTATGGACATAAGAGAATCAAACATGCATTTTGATTTACTCTTGTCGTTATCGATATCCAAAAGGAAAACAAGCAATCCTAAGAATTTTTAAAATTTAAATTGGGTGACGGGTTAGGAATGGAAATGGTAATGGGATAATACATTATTTAATTATTCTAATAGTTTTAAATGTAAAAAGAAATAAAAAATCAATTGCAGATAAAGGTTTTTCTTGATGCTTACACTTTAGAAGGATGCGTCGACTCAAAGAGAGCTAAAGAAATTATCCATAAAAGAGCGAAGTACAGAAAAAAACCAATCGTATTGAAGATAAACTCTGAGAAGCATAGTTTGTGGTAAATTAGTTACTATTTTTGTTACGTTGGAAAACTTTGATTTTCATTATTTCAAGTATTCATCATCAAATCATCGCAAGTATTTAAGAAACTAATAGCTAAAATAATCACAGGAGAAAATCATGTAATAAATAAAATTATAAAGGAATCCATATTTCAAAGAAAAAGATATTTGCAGTACTCAGGAGTCCCAAAAAAATTCACCAAACAAAACTTAATCATTTTATCACGTAATTGCAAGTGAATTTATGTCCTCATATCCAAAAGAGAGCGTCTCTCTCTTGGCCAATGAGGCCAAATGTAACCGGTCACTAAAAAGGCACGGTTATAGACACAATAGGAAATTCATTACTGGCATTACGTTCGTAGGTTCAAATTTGGTTCTCCGTGTCCGTTTATGTTTAATGGAATATACGTAACCTTTTAAACCAAAATATTTAGCCAATGTCACCAAGTTGATACTGCCACACCGAATGATAATAGAGTTTTGCCACGTTCCATTGCTGCCGAGCCAAATGGAATGCCTTCCGCGATGCATTAATTCAACCGGAGGGAGAAACGTAAAACGGTTGCCTCCCGGTGACGGGGAGAGAGTGGGGGAAGTGGTTGAAGTTTCCCATACGCGAGCAGCACCTGCGGACTTGAGTTGAAGATGTTGAAGATCTGAAAGGGCGGACGCCGGGTTTCGCGGCGAAGGGGTGGTGGGTAGAGGGTGCTGGAGGAGGGAGGAACAGAGCTTAATAATGCTTGACGGAGGCCCTAATCCCAGCTTGCGCGGGTCGGGAAAGAGAGGGAGAGGGAATATTGGGGAGGGGTTCTGGGCAGAGAGGCGGAGGGAGTCACCGGTTGGGAAAATTGGGCTTCGGAGGATATCGTTAAGGAGGAGGGAGAGGGGAGGAGGTTGGTCCGTCACTCGGCGAAACTTCTGTACCCTCTTAAAGTTGTCCCCGGGAACGATTTCAGTGGGCTAATGAATATAAAATCGACGAATGGCATTCTGTCAGGGGAGAGAGAGACTGAAATACGCGTAATTCATTCGCAATTAAAACGGAATTATGACTTTCCGTTTTGACGACATTTGTGCTCTGGGACGATTAAGTTCCACCGGGAGCTATTCGATTTCAACCGAGCAAGTCGAGAATTAAGTTTCACATCCGACTTAAAGTGACGAGGAATTAAAATCAATAACATCATGAAATAGAGCCACCAGTCAATTCTATTGGGTGCAAAATCGCTGACATAGTCGAACTTTTACAATGAAATGACCCAGTTTTAGTTAGTGTCTTACTTCGAGGTATGATATTTACCCTGCCATCACAACCAAACTTAATTAACTACTCAAATAGGAGTTAACATGATGCTGCACCTCCACCTACGTGCATTGAATTTGGTCCGCCACAAAAATCTCGCTATTCTTTTCCCATTCCGATCTTTTATTTTCCTTTGGCATATTTATTTACCTCTCCCCTATCAATCCTCTCCACTGCAATTACCCTGAAACATTTTGGCCCGGTGTATTTCACACATCTCGGGATTTAGCAGATTACACCACTCGCGATTAGGTTAATTGAAAACGAGATGGTGAAAGGGGTAGGGAAAACCGTGCGGCAATCAACTGAATGCATTTACTCCCGAATCAATCTCTTACTTTGCTACCTACACGCTTCCCCAATGCCCTGCCCGTGTTCAATTTAGGCGCATATCCCGGGATTTCCTTCAAAGAACGCATCAATCACTGAGAAAATATTTTAAAATCCGAAAATTGGAGCCAGAATAATAGCTTTCGTATTTTTATCAGGATAATTTTTACACAGCTTTTGAAATGCTCAATTTCAAACGCAAACGTTAGCTGATGTTGACTACTTCAGTTGATAAAACGTTGAGAGAAATATAGTATACTGGATGGGGGAAACCTCAAGAGGGCGATTTGCTGCATTCACATTATAAAAAATATAAGATAATAGATTTTAAAATTGGTGAAATTATGTAAACGCGCCAGCAGCATACTAGATATTATATATGCTTCAACTGCTAGGATTACAGCGCTGCATTTATTCTAAGAGTGCGCATATTAATAGGAAATACACTAAATGCAACCAGAGGGCAGGGTTGGACGTGAATTATCCGGCAACAGATAATAATGGCCAGCATACAGTATATCAGATGGTCATGATAACTATTTTAATGCAATGAAGCAATAATGAGAGGATTTTTAGGTAATGATATATACCTAATAATGGAATTAGTGGTAGTTCAATAAATCGTAGCAGTATAATCTTCCATATGATCCGAAATATTTCCCATTAAATCAAAATATTTTATTTTATTACAATATAATTCTAATAAAATTTATTGTAATATATATTTTTTTAAATTGAGGTATAATATAATATAAATATTATTAAATACAAGAATAATTTTTAGGCATTTTAAGATGCTTTCTACCTCTTTGTTGAATCATATTTTCACGTTTTTTGTACAATATTATTGTCATTTTTTTAATGAACACGTCTTATTCCAGGTTTTTTCCACTCTAAAAATCCGAGCTTAAATCATCTCAAATATTATTAGGATATGTATTATTAGGATTATATGTTGCTCCCAAAACGTTTTTTAAACCTATATTGAATGCTAAGTTATTCCTTTACCTAGGTAAGCAGTAGAAGCTTTTAACATTGAAGTAAAGATGAACGAAACGCAATAACTTGGTTTGCTAAACAAAGGTTGAATCAAATTCCAAAGAAACTGCTGTAGATGCCGCAACAGTAACTTTTAACGGAGTCATCCGCTACAATGCAATTTAAGAGTTTAAAAGGTTGAATCAGTTGTGGTGCGTGAAATGTGGAAAAAGACTCGATTTTTTTTAAATTTATCATTACACAATCACCATCATGCCTGGGAATGTGTTTAATGTAATTAAAATTTACATATTGTGTTTCGCCTTGAACATATTTCAACGCAATTTATTTTTATACAAATTCAAACCAAAGGCGGTGCCAGAAGGTGGGCGACGGGAATTATCAATACCCATTTGTTAAAATTTGACTTTATAACAACCAATGGAAACTCACAGAGTGGCTTGTTTGCCTATGAACTTCCTGTTGACGGTGTTATCACAATGTGCAGGATCCTAGGCGAGAACTTTAAGCCAATTGGAAAACTTTGGCCAAGTTTTTCAAGTGAAAGTTCACTCCGTTGGAACGCAATTTTCATTTAACTTGCCGGCACAAAAGTGATAAATAATATTTTAATGCAATGACGATCAATATACATAAAATTACCGGCGTAACTGAGAACCTTTTTTGAAAATTTGATACCGTAATTTTCGCATCCCAATTCACAGCAAGTACGTGAGTAGGCAGACATACCACACACTGGTTATTTTTTACTGAATAGAAAAGTAAGGACCATTACTACCAATAGTTTTAATGCTCATCAGAAACGTGCTGATTCGATAACTTCCAATATACTGCTCATTAAAATCCGACTCCTGATGAAGTACTTTCCTCACAAGAAAAATGGTCAGCGTTGGCGGAAAAATATCCTTATTTCTTTAAAACAAAAGCCTGAATTAAATATTTCATACAAATTTAGTGTCATTTGTCATCATTGAATCGAACAGTTCAACATTATTTAGCCTTCAATTATAAATTCTTAAGCAGTTGATTTGACTACACAGAATAACAGGCACCGGAGTACTTGACATGCGCCCTAGAGTATATAGCTTGGTGTTATCAATACAAACAGGTACTAAAAATATATTCACAACTAGAAAAGACCTCAACTACATCGATTTATTTGCTAGACATTGAAAGGAATAAATATATCTGATTTGATTTTAGTTTCACACGAGTTTCAAAGTCAATACGTTAGGGCAAGCAAAATCAGCTCATTTTATTAACTTATCATAACAGATAAATTTCTGTTTTAATTCTACGTTGTATATACAAATGAAACATATTTTAGATACATTTATCTAGCATGTTTTAAAAGTAATTTTTACCAACCTGAGATGTAAAAGTTCAAGCACCATTGATTGGAAGACTTACCAGAAGAGATAGATGTGGGTGAAGTGAAGAACTCGGGCTTCAATACACCAGAAACACCAATAATCAATCTTACTGTTGCACCTTAGGACTATGTCCCTCCCCTCAGAAATGAAAACCTCCCAGGAAGGGTTTCTTCGAGTGCATACGGTTAGGTCCTTGATGGTAATGTGATTCCTCTCGCAACCCCATGACATTGAATGAAGGGCTTCTCGTCCCTCCTTTCCCTTGCCAATTCCCTTGAATTTCGCATCGCAGCACGTGAGTATGGCATTACTTCAAACCGCCACATTTCTTGAAAGAGTTACGCTAATATGTCGGCGTAAAATAAGATCCCGTGTCACATTCTTGACTCTCAAGTAACGAAAGGTGCGAGGATTAATAATTCCTCTGCAAGAATTTTCCACTGAAGTGGAAATTAACTATCAATTCATTTAGAGAAAAGAACAAGTTAAGAGTTCGTTCGACCATAAATATCAATGAACATGAATTAATACGGCGAGATAAAGATGAATGTAAATGAACAGGGAATTTTTATGGAAAAATCATAAAGCATAACAAGGATGTCTTATGCCGATCAAGATCGCCAAACCTCGGCAGCAAGTGCGTGCGCCTTGCGTCCATGTTTCTGTAGTTATTTATTTTCCCCGGTCTCTGATATGCTCAAGAGATGACCGAAAATCTACCAAGAGGAAATGAAATCTGCCGAAGGTATATTGTAAAACATTGTGAAGACTATTAATAATTTAAATAATAAAATGCTTGATAAGTATGCTTATTTTTGACTTTGTTAAGTTACCAACTAGACTAAAGGGCTCTGCTTGGCTCTCCAATAGTTCATTATTTCGGAAGAAGTTTGTCTCTACACCTTTTCCTAAATCAATTTGAGACTGCATTATTCTGGATTAAATTGCTTCCAGTCTGAAATTTACATCGATGTTTGATGTTTAATCTGAAAAACTTAGGATCATTCTATCGATCAAAGCTCGAAAAAACAATACGACTCAGGAATATTGTCTGACTTCATCGCGCTTAGCCGCATCCGCACCCACTTACCCACAGCCCTCTTGAGCCTTCCTAAATTTCAATACGGTCAATTTCTCTCCGAGGAAAAATATTCCACATTTCATATTTCCAAGTAACTGGTAAATGAATTCCATGATCCAAAAATTAAACTAGCTGAAGGTAATTTCAGACTTAAAAAGTTTTAATGAGTCCCCTATTAATTAATTAAGAGTTTTCAGTTAAGTTAAGATGTAAATAACGATTATGGTTCAAGTAAGTCCAATTAGTAATACATTTGGACACATTAATTATTAATATTTGTTCTTTTATCTCACCCGAAAATGATAAAATTTAATGCCCGGATTTACTGCAATCAATCAATTGAATTATATGATAATGATATGATCTCATCCTTATGATTATACTATCGTAGTAAGCCTATTTCACCGTGCCAGTAAATTCGCGTCCATTCCTCTTCCCACCAACTCCTGGTTTGCCCTTCGGCGGACGAAAATAAATAAATCATAACGACAGAGAAGACAGACACGGGCAAAAAATAACCCTTTCGTCCTTGACAGACGTCTCGGCACACGTCGAAGAGATTCTCCGAGAAGTGTGGGTGACTGAAGAAAAAGATTTTTTGGAAAAAAAAGGGCCAAGGCAAGAGTTTGGAAAAGCAGTCGGAGCAGCGGAAGGATTTTCGAAAGGAGGTCTGTTCAGGGATCGAATGAGTAAAAAAAAGGGAAGAGAGTGAATTTAAAGGAAGGGTTTCCAGGACGGCGTGAGTGACTCCTATTCCAGAATTTCGTTGGAATAAAAAGGAAAGGCTGTGAGCGGAGAAAGTCAGGTGAGGGAGCAAGAAAGAGAAGTCGAGAGAACACACGTCAACAAGAGAAAGGCGGAGACAGGAGTGCTCCTGCTGCCACGACGACCTGCTCCCTCAATAATCGCTATCCCTCATTTTGCCTAGCTCTCTCTCGCTCGCATCCGTCGAATCAATAAATATACTCGGTAAGGTTTTTATGCGGCAAATCCCTGGAAATGGGGCTACTGAAGGAATGATGCCAAGGGCAAAACGAGAAAGGAACACACAATGGAGCAATATCCGCATTAAAAATTTACAAGTTCCACGAATCCTTTGCCCTGTACCGAAGATCTTTAAGATGGACGCACTCGAAATGATAGAATAATAATAACTTCATCGGATCCTAACGTCCATGAATGAGATGAAAAAAATATTATCCCACACTCCCCCACTACTTTCGGCCCAAAACTGAAGTTGCGCTTCAGCAAATCCCCCTCCACCTCCCAACCACCCTCCTGGTTATCTACCAGTGTACTCCCTATCACAATCCAGTGCAACATTGTTAAACTTCCCCGCACTCAAATCGTGTTGATCAAAATCTTTGGATAAGTACTAAATTATTTGCGCTTTAATATGAAATTAAAATTTTATTGATGCACAGACCACAGTCAAAACGCATATTGCTATAGTTTGAAAATCCTGAAATATTGTACACTGAGTAGGAAAAGCAAATACTGAAAATCCAATGCAGCATTCCGAAGCTTCTGAAATTTTTTTCCAAAACTAATTAAAAAAATAATATTTCGGGAACATAGCAGTTTCAAGTTTTACTTTGTGGAATTCCTTAATTATGAAGTTAAAAAAGGAACTTTACACTCGTTGAAATAATTTGTATGTGTGCTAACTGATGATGATGCGTAGCATCGAAACCATGGCCGTGAAATATTAAATCTTTATTGTGTAATGGTAAAGTTTCTTTTTTACCCTCGTAATATTTCGTGAAAATACGTATTCTAGCGGTTGGCAGAGTTTTCACCTCCCTATGGACATAAAACAAAATAATTTACTGTCAATAATATTTATTTTTTATCTTTTCTCCTTTCAATGGGATTAAAATGTCTCCCTCTTTCCCCTTCCTCCCTTCTTGAGCTTGAGTGCAGTGGTTATTGAGTGCAGGTCGCTATTTATTAACTTACATATTTTAATCGCCTTGAGACTCTATTTTGTAATTTCTATGAAAATTGTTTTAGCGGAAACAACCATTATATGATTTGATACAATTATGAGTTATTATTGCGTAATAATGAGTACTTGGCGAGCATAAAATAATAGCAAAGTGACACGGAAATGTGGAAAAAACCAAAGTAAATAAAAAAGGAAAACGACTTACGAATTTGAAAAAAGGCGATGGATTCCCGATGAATATATTAAAAATGAAAATATGATAATCTCAAACAGAAATAACTTTTGATTTAATGGCGGAAATTCTGCAGTCAATCAAAAGAATGTACCCTTTTTACTTAGCCTCAAACATTACAGAAAGAAGCATAACAGAAAAGCATATTTAGGAGAGACCAAATGTTATGTGAGTTATTTGTATGAGTGGGAGGCAAGGGAGGTCGAAATTTCACAGAATTCATTCATAACACGCTGACCCGTCAAAGGGCCCAGGATCATCCTGCAAGTATACTGGCCCTCCTCTTTTCATTTTCCTCCCTCCATCTTTCTCGTTTCTTTCCCCAATTCCAGTTCCCGCCTTCCACAAACTTCTTTCTCCAGCCTCCTTTTAACTCTATTCACCATATTCCACGTCTCCTCCTCCTGGCTCACTCTTAATCAGAAAACGCGTGCCTCCAGCGCTCATCTCGCAGGCCATTTCTTTCCTTTACCCTCCCTCTGGAAGAGACTTCCCCGTTGCCACAACCGTGGTGGTCCACCAACTCCCTCGCTATCGACGTAAAAGTGCAGCGGAAGCGAAAGGATGTCATCGCCCTGATGTAACTCGGAGGCATAGGGGAGTGGTCGCATGAATTATGTAGGGATTTCCTCTCTCTTCAGACGAAGAAGATAGGAGAAGGAGAGAGCGTGTCGTGGCCGGGCCTTGCCTCTCTCCCCAACCGGTCCCTCTTGCTCCCTGCACCTCCCTCCCCTGACTCCCCCTCCCTCCCACCACTCCTCCATCCAAACGTCTTCTCTTTAGTAACTGACTATATTCCTAAAGCCCTTGGTGACTTTAGCGTTGCCCTCATAAAAATTAGATTCCTAAGCATATATAGGAGTGTGCATTTGCGAACAACCTAAAAGAAGGGTT